>NC_133662.1:47230644-47530644 GCF_037893015.1 Macrotis lagotis | reverse complement strand
AATTAACAAATTGAAGGTATGCTCCTTTTAAATTCTGTGGCAGCATGCTTAAATTTGGGATGGGAGCTATCAACCTCCTGAACTATTTATAGAAAATATCATACTATAGTAAGTCTGAAGGAAAGAAACTATGTAGACAACCATGTTCCCAGAGATTCCCTCGAAATTTGGGGGGATTCAAGATAAGGGCAATAAGGGAATATGCATTTATATAGGGCTTAATATATAGCACTATACTAAGCACTACACTAAAAATGTTACAAATATTATCTCATTTGCTTCTAACAGCAACCCTGCTATGATCTCCACTTTACCCTTGAAGAAATTTCAACTGATTAAATGATTCACTCAGTCAAACTTATAATGTCTGAAGCTAGATTTGAATTCAAAATTCGTTACTCTAATCTTAGCATTCTATCCACTATACCACCTAAGTGCCTTTATGTTTAGTCCCTTTTCTGGACTCCTCAGTCTTCCCCAGGACAGCATTGTAGGGACAGGAGACAAGGAAGGCAAGTTTCTCCCTGAACTCCAAGGTCTCCATTTATTTACCAAAACACCAGTGCTTAAATATCCCTCCAGTCTCTAATCTACTCTCACTCCCATGGCACTTAGTAATAAAAGGTTCTAGTGCTCAAGGACTCCAGGTGATGACAGTTTAAAGTGCTCCCACAAACAATAGTTCCTAACATATTCCCCTTCTTGGCTTTTTTGAAACAAAATTATTACATAATGAATGCCACATAAGTTGTAAACAAAAAGTTCAAAAATAAACAAATGTCAATAGTAAAAACCAATATTCCTAAATTCCTTGAAATACATTTTATCCCCAACTTACTAACAAAGATTATAAAGTTTTTTCTTTTGCCAACAAAAAAACTTACAAAGCCAATCAAATTCGAAACCAAACTAAAAGGAGCAATTTTTAACTTTACCTAACTATTTCAGAGTTTAGACACTAACACAAACAGAAAAAGCAATTCTCTTGTATCACATTACCTATCCAGTACCAGATCTAAGAATATAGAAACATTCTCCCACCTCTCCAGGCCAGTAGAGAGATGTAAAATGTCCTATAGATGTTCATATACACACATACACATGTAACTAATCAAGACTGGTCAACAGAAATATAAGTCATAGACACAGACTTCATTTGAAAGACAAAATCCAAATTTCTAATCCCAGAAAAAAGTCTTCTTCCCCTCTTTTCCTAATTAACCATGAAGCTTCCCAATCAATAAACTATTGAAAATCATAGTCATTGCCCAACCCCCCCTCTCCTCCCCAAACCAGGAAGAAGGCATGGGGGTCCCTTGATCTCTAAAATAAGTTTTTTGAGACATGGGTTTGAGTTTTGAAGTTCCAAAAAAAAGAAAAATTTCCCTTTCCCCTCTACCCTCCCTCTGCAAGAGGGTAGGATCAACAGAGAATGAGAGAGAGTATTTGAAACCAGATGTTGACAATAAAATCTGGAGTTGTTGCACCTGATGATCAGCAGTCAGCACCATTATGGAGAGTGAAATTCGTCATCATTGGCATCAAAGTCCTTGTCAGAGTCTGTATCAGGGTCCCTGTCAGCAACAAGAGGTCTCTGCAGCTGGTTGCAGGTCCAGGGGCCTGGGTCTAATCCCATTAAAGGCGCTGGTACTGACTGCTCCATCCCCTGCTGCACTGCCTCGGGGAATCTACTTCCCCCTGACTGCTCAATGTTGAATACTATTTGTCTTTTCACTTTCACTTTATACCTCTTTGTTTAAAATCAGCCCCCTAGTAACAAATCAACCTGTTACTTTCTCCAGAGTCTTCTGCTCTGGGATGTTGCCTGGTTCCTCTTACTTGTATCTGCTGTGTCCTTAGTCTGGACTTCACTCAGATAACTCTGCCTTCTTGTCCCAGTTTGGGCACCATTAAGTTGAGTGCCTGTTCAGATGCCGATATGTTGTTCCCCTTCTGGACTCCCTCAATCTTCCCCAGGCGAGGTTGGAGGGGCAGAAGACAAGGAAGACAAGGAAGACAAGGATGACAAGTTCTCCCTTTACACCAAGGTCTCCATTTATTTACTAAAACACCAGTGCTTAAATATCCCTCCAGTCTCTAATCCACTCCCACTCTCTTAGCACTTAGTAAAATAAAGTTCTTGTGCTCAAGGACACCAGGTGATGATAGTTTACAATGTTCTCACACACAACAGTTCCTAACACCTTTATGACTAAACTCTAGCATAACACCTCCTAGAAACTCATTCTCCCTAACTCTACTTGTATTGATGAGCCAAACCCCTAGAAGGCAGTTGATTATCTTTCCCTTTGGGATTCCAGGGTTAATCATGAGGGGTTGGGGTAGTTTTCTCCTAGTTTTGCTCAAGACTTCATTTGCTGTGTCCTCTAAAACTGATTAACCAATTTATATCAATTATTTTTGCAAATAGAAATTGACTTACAAAGGTAGTTTAGTAAAGACAGATGTTACAGAAACATTCTCCAAAAACTAAAGGCAAATGTTTTCCCCTATTTGATCCCTAGGAAGAGTTGGCTCAGACTTAGAGAGAACATGGTGTGTTCAGTTTTCCTTATCTCTAGATGAAAGTACTACAAAGAACCACTGCTGACAGAAATGAGAAACCTAATTTTTTCTACTTTTCAAGGAAAAAAAGGATGAAAAAGTCATCTTCTGATTGAGGTTGGGGAAAGGGAAACAGACTATCTCTTCTGCCACTCACCTCTCTCAGAGGCTTTGCTGAAATATCTCCACTACAGTTGGCTTGGCTATTTGAAAACAGATTTCCAAACAAGCTTACTGATTTATATATGCTTCCAAAGGTTGTGACAAATTCAACCTTAAGATATTTCTAATTCAGTGTCACCTTATTTCATTCAATAATAAGAACACTTAAATCCTCACATATTGATTAAGAACTTGTTTCCACTTGGTAACTTTGATTAACTGATTCACTAGACCAAGAATGAATAATTTCTTAGTTCTTCTGGGCCACATCACCCAACAAAAACTTGTCATGGGCTCTATATAAAATTTAATATTTACTTATAAGTAATTCATATTAACAAGAGTATAAAATAATAAAATATTATAATGCTGCATGAATGGACTTTGAAGGCTGCATGCATCCAGTTGGATGTACCTGCACTAAAGAACTTTAGGCACTTGGCAAACCCAGCTTACAACTTTGATTTTTGTAACTCAATCCAAGATGTGTCCTTTGATGAATGTAGTAGGGCTTAGGTCAAGAGTTCTAAATCTGGGATCTAAGTTCTTGTTTTTGTTTTTTAATATGATTGTTTTTCTTTGTAATCCTGTGTATTTTCCTGTATACATTTAAAAAAATATTCGGAAAAGGAATTCATAGGTTTCACCATATTGCAGAAGGGATCCATGACACAAAGAAAAAGATAAGACCTCTGGCTTAGAGCATTATTTCAGTTACATTAATTGGGGTTGAACATTACTTATACCTTCATAAGAAAAATTTTTCACTTAAAAAATAAATGGAATATGAAGCAAAATGTCTTAGTATAGTTTCAAAAAAACTTAAAACTACACTAGAACTTTAAGAATCACCTCTATATAGATGTTTATGATGCTAATGATAGTTGATACATGGAGGACTTTGTGTTTTACAATGCACCCTACATTTGATCCTCACAGAAATACTGTGTGAGGGGGTGGAACAATTACCATTCCCATTCTATTGATAAATAATATGATACTCAGAAAGATAGATGACTTGTCAAAGGTTACCACTATATATCAATATCTATATTTTTTATCCTATCATTCAAAGCCTTCAAAAAGCTATTTTTTTCTATATGTATCCTACCTTTTTCTGGTCTTATTTTCTTTTGATACTCTTAATTTTTCACAAAGTGTTTCCATTTAATAGTTGTGGTACTTTCATTTGTAGCTGTCTTATTATTATTAATGAAGCTTAATATTTATATGATTTCTACATTATACAGTTAGATGGCAGTATAACTGTACACCAAAAAAAAAAAAAAAAACCAAAGAGTTACCTTAAATATAAATTCCCCAAACTAAGATCAAATACAGTTTCTAAATTATTCAACATCAGAAAAAGAAATAGAACTAGTTAGGAAATAACCATCAAGGGAAAAAAAAAAACTTAATTCAAATGACTTTATCTGGGGCAGCTAGGTGGCGTAGTGAATAAAGCACCAGCCTTGGAGTCAGGAGTACCTGGGTTCAAATCCGGTCTCAGACACTTAATAATTACCTAGCTGTGTGGTCTTGGGTAAGCAACTTAACTCCATTTGCCTTGCAAAAACCTAAAAAAAACAAACAAAAAAACCAAATGATTTTATCTGAGAATTTTAGTAAACTTTGAAAAAAAATTAATAACCTTCATAGAAAATATTGCCAAAAATTGAAAAGGAAATATATTCTTAATTCCTAAACTAGGATAGAGTAAAACATAAATAAAATAATAAAAATAAAATCATGTCATTAATGAATATCAGTTATAATTTTAAATATAATCCTGGAATAAAGATTATAAAAATTTACACAAAATTCTTAGAATTTATAATTTATATTTCATTACTTTAAACTTGTCTCTTCTATTACAGTTGGAATGGCAAACACCTTTGCTAAACATACATCTCTATTTTATACCAGACATATTATTTATGATTAGAAGCTCATTGAGCAGGGTTATTTTAATTATTGCATATTTCAAGAAATTTAGATATTTGATAAATACCATTCTGGAAAAGAGCCCTTGAGGTAGATTTTGTTTAACCAAATCATTTTTTCCATAATCAATAGACAATAAGAATTACAGATCTTCATTTATAAAATGTTCCGTGTGAAATGATTAAGATATGGTCCATTGTCAAAAATACCTTAGGAAAGTCTGCTTGTTCCCTACTAATACCCTCATTAATCATGCCCTTGATTAATGGTAAGTAATTCTCATAAAGATTTTATTAAGATGGAAGGGTAGATACAGAATATTGGAATTATTGATGCTTTGCTGGTCACTTCTTCCTCTACTTGTCAGGAAAAGGGTAAATGGAGAATACTCAAGAAATATCTATTCATGTGTCTGCAAAACACATCTATAGATTTTCATGTGGAAAAAAATAATTGATTTACACAATAAAACATACACATACTATTGTCTTCAGTGATATTAATAATGTTTAAGTTGGTTTGGGCTTTATCTTGTATTTTTATCTTCTCTTCTTTCCCATACCTTGCCTTGGTCCCTCAACCACCCTCATTAATTATATTTCTTTCAGCCTGGATTTCCTTCATAAACATGTTAATCAGTTCACATACTATTCCAATCTATTTTCCTGTTAGTGCCTTTTTCCTCTCCCTATAAGTATATGGTCCCCATAATTGTTGAATAAGATTTTATTGGAAATATAAATTTCATTTTAAAAATTATTTTTTCTATAGTCCATGAATTGTAATTTCCTCATTGTTATTATTCCCTTTGACAAAATTATTTGTAATTTCTTTTAAGGCTTAGTTTGAATGTCATGTCCTAAGAGGTATTCCTGGATTCTAAGCAGTCATTACTGCCCCCTCACCAATTATTATGATATATATATACACATATATGTATGTATAAATATATATGTATGTATATACATATATGTGTGTATGTGTTACAGTTAAGTTTTATTTATGTTTATAAATGTTATATAAATGTATATATTATCCTTGTATTTTGTACTCCCCAAAGAGAAAATCTCCTTTAGAGTAAGAACTCTTATCATATTTTTCTTTTATTCTTATAAGAGTAAATTAATAAATATTTATTGATCAAAATGAATATTACTTCTAACATTTATTCCATCACCCAAACATTTAGAATACCATTAATTATTATCCAATTCTATGTCTATCATTTATTTAGATTTCTTTTGTTCCTTTATCACCTTATATTCTATAAATAATTAATTAACATATCTATTTTCTATATTTATTTATATTTTACAGAACATGATCAATTTTTCTCTGATATTAAAAAAGCATGAAAGTTCTCCCACTCAGGTACAGAAATACAAGCTCCATATTTAACAAATGAGGAAACCAAGGCTCACAGAAATTGTTACATGCTAACACGGTCACACAAATAGCCAAGAGTAAAATGACAATATGATTAATGTTCTCTAATACCAAATCCGATTCTGTTTCTTCAATGCCAACTCAACTTAGCTATCAAAATTGAATTTTTCCCAATATTTTGCTCATATGTATATTTTTTACTTCTTGTTGTCTTTCTTCTAGATACACTCTAAAAACACTTGGTAACATTAGTGGGCATGAAAAAAATTCTATGGTAGAAGCTAGATTAGAAATTTTCAATGAATATATAAGAGATGATCAAAATTTTCAGTGAATATAAGATATAATTCTCGGGAAATGGTGATAGCATCTTTGAAATCCTTAGGCAGAGAGGAAAATGATAAAAGGTAAGAACTGATGAAATGGATGAATAAGGAAGGGTCAAGGAACTTAAAGTGATAATGAGAATGTGTATAAATTCAGTATAAATAAAGAGGGAAGAAAGGAGAAGAGGGTGCAGAAACAGAGAAAATGTGGTATTGGGTATGATCAACCTAATGGATGAATAAAGCCAAAAGATGTATGACATTCATGTGAACTGATTCTTCAGTCCAAGGATTTTTCTGAATATTTCTCAAAAGGGATTTATCAAAGCAGATTAGATTTCACAAGTTCTACTATACAATGTTTTTGGATCTATCATTTTTTGATTATTTTTTGATATTTCATCTCATCTAGAAAAAGGAGATAAGAATACTCATAGTACCTCTCTTGAGGGATGGTTGAAAGCCTTAAACCTGATTTTACACACAAACACACACACACACACACACACACACACACACACACATGTTTGTATACATTTGCAAATTTTAAAGTACCATATAATTAATGTAAGCAAATATTCTTTCATCCACACCTTCTGTGTGATTCTTATCCATATCTTTTGATATGTTGGTTATCTTGCTCTCCTTTTTAGTATCTAGGAAAGCGCAGCTTAACACTTTGACCATCTATCTGCTATATTTCATTTTCACTACATGAGAGGTTCAGCTCTTTTTCTGATTAGACATGTCCCTGATAATGCCCTTTGCATCACTTCTCTCTTTCAAGTCATCATTTGTTACATGCTACAGCATAAATAAGATTTCTATGAGTCTTCCCTTTGCCCTTTGTCTTAATTTTCATTTTTATTCTTCTGAGATCATGATAGTTAATGATTCACAATCATGCACCATCACCAGGAGGTTATTAGAGTTAAAACAGTGGAGGAATTTTTGGTGGCTTAGAAGTTTGAAATCTTTAAAAGCACCAAGCAGTTCCCAAATGCAATCTCATCTGATTTCTTCCTATTCAGTTCTGAGGTAACTCTTTTCTACTTATCTAATTTTTTTATTTCTATTTTATCATCTCATTTTCTTATTCACTCTTTCCTATTTTTACTAAGCTAGGAAATATATATATATATGTATATACATATATATATATATATATATATATTTCATCTGCTCTCTTTTTATACTGTGGATGACTTCATCATTCTCTTTTTACATATTCAAGAATTTCATTGAGGAAATTCTCCAAAGCTCAATGGAAATATTACAATGTTAAAATTCAAGTTTCAATGTATTTTAAATGGAATGTGGAATAAGTCAGAAGCTTGGAAATAATCAAGCTCATTCTAAGCCCTAAGAATTTAAGGAAAATCTACCACAGGTCAAAATCATTTTCCAGACACTATGCAAAATGTTGGGATGTAATGCAAAAGTGAAAAAGTCCCTGCCCTCAGAGATCCTAGAGTCAAAATAGTGCATAAAGCATAATTAGCAATGGAGTGGGAAGTATTACAGTGATGTAGCAGGTTGACCTGTTCCTTTTTAGTTTCATTAGCAGGTTCCACATCAGTGTCTTTCCCACAAGTGTAGTTAGCTTTTGGCATCTCTTTCTTAGACTGTTGGAATGACTTTCAATTTTAATATTCACTATGTCTCCATGCCTTAATTCTCTCCATACTCTTCCATATTCTCCTCCTCCGCTCCCAAGATAATTTTTTTCTAAAATGTCTTGTCTGACTATGTCGACCTCCCTTGCTACCAATCAGTATTAAGTATGAATTCCTCTATTTGTCATTTAAATTTCTTCATAGCTTAATTCGTTTCTACCTTTCAGATATAATGAATTTGTCAAAGGAAACTTTACACTTTAAAGTTTGTCAGTAATGTGGTGATCCTTTTGCAGAATGCCTAGGATATTCTTTAGCAGTTGTTTCAAATTAGCACCTGAGGTTAAAATAGTTAAGAATCATGCTTTTTACCATTAAATTTTATGATCCTGAGAAAAATTTGGCTTTGCTTTATTCTGTTTTGAGTTTGGTTGCCAAATCACAATTATTCATATTCATACAAAAAATGAGAACCATTTTTCACTCAGTTCTTTCTTCATATTACTTTATAAGTTTTCTCTTATAATCCATGAATTTAGAGGAGGGAAACGTCTTTGTTTCCTTATACTGTGACTGGAAACAATGAAATATATTCAGATTTTCCACTTTGAGTGCCTTTATCTCTCCTCTGACCTTGTGAAAATATGCTTTGTTTGGCATTTCTTGGGTAATCACACTTTGTACCATCCTTACAGATCCCCTTCTCTTCACCACAGAATACAAACATACATTCATATACTTTGGAGCCTACTCAGTAAAAGTTGGATTTTTTGTTCTTTTGAAGTATTATCAGATAATGCTTTCTTTCACAAATGTCATTACTCTGGAATTTGTACAGATAAAACTTTTTAAAAGCCCTTTCCATCTAAAAAAAACCAAAATAAATAAAATATGAATTGTGAATCTGAATGAATATATAAGCCATGAGATAGCTATCTATGAGATAACCCAAAGATAATACAACTAAGGTTATGAAATGAGAACCAGGTAGCATTACATACAGATCACATACTTAGTTCATTATATCATTGTATTACAGTTGTTAGATTGAGTAGATCATGGACTTGGAAAGAATTTTAATATTCCTAATACTGTGTCTGGAATTATTTCCCAGAGGTGAAAAATAACAAGGTCTTAAAGAAATGGAGCAAAGTACTTGAGTGGAATTGATCAAAAAGGACAAAGGGACTAGCCTAAATGAAGGCACAAAATACATGTGGAAAGGATGAATTAAAGAAGCATTAATAACTCTAAGTGAGGCATAGAAGTTAAGGTGCTTTTTTTTCCAGGGGAAGGAATAAAAATAGCTATCTCTGTTCCCTTATTTAAAAAAAAAAATGAACTTATGATCCTGCCACAGAAGCAGGAAATAATGAAAGCAAAAAGAGGAAAAGAAAAAAAGGGAAAGGGAAAGGGGAAGAGGAAGGGGAAGGGAAGGGGTAGGGGAAGGCAAGGGAGGAGGAAAGGGGAAGGGGGGGGAAGAGAATAAAGAAAGGGAGGGGGGAAATTCTTATGTCCTGTAATAATTTACTGTTTTGGTGACCAAAGAAAGCCTATCTCTATAGGATCCTTGAACCAAGAAGAAGAAAAGAGTTTATAGTCTGCAGTCAAAGACTCTGGGCTAGCATCCTAACTGCCATCTGTATGATCATAGGCAATGTTTAGTTTTATACTACTTTGTATTTGTTTTTCAGTTGTCATATCCCTACAGATCAAATGGAGGTAACAATCCACCAAAATAAAAACTTTTTCAAACAAAGGGATGTCCAACCATACCTCCCTCATCATTTATTTATGAAGTTCAATTTTTGAATCTAATTATAAAATTAAATTACATTTAATTTTTTCATTTTCATTTATTTTCATCCATATGCACAAGTATATTTTTAAGTTAGAAAATTTCTTTCTACTCTACCTTCCCACCACTCCACCCCCCAGTGGAGAACAGTCTTGTTAGCATTGTATGCACATATTTTGATAAACATGTTTACAGGTTAGTTATTTTTAGTATGAGGAATTAGGATTAAGGTAAAGAGATACATAAAAGATAATTTTCATAAAGTGTTCATCAGATTCTGAAGGGTTCTGTGTGTGGGTGGGGGTTGTTTTCTTTTGTTTTTCTTCCACTGGATGGGGATAACATAGTCCATAGCCAGGCTAATACAGTTGTCCCACCCTTCTGAACTGCTGAGAAGTGTTGCTTCCATCAAAGTTGTTCATCTCACAATGTTGTTGTTAATGTATACATTGTTCTCTTGGTTCTGCTCCCTTCTCTCAGCATCAGAACCCATAAGTCATTCCATGCTTCTCTGGAGTCCAAACATTTCTGGTTTCTTATAGAACAATAATATTCCATAGTATTCATGTACTATAACTTGTTTAGCCATTTCACCAATTGGTGGGCATCCATTCAATTTCCAATTGTTTGCCACTACAAAAAGAACTGCTTTGAATATTTTAGAACATGTAGGACTTTTCCCTTTTTTTATAATTTCTTTTGGATATAGACCTAGAATTGGAATTGTTGGGTCAAAGGGTATGAACAGTTTTATTGCTCTTTTGGGTGTAGTTCCACAAAGCTCTCCAGAATGGTTGGATCTGTTCACAACTCCACCAACAAATGCCACAATGTCCCAATCCTCCACAACCTCTCTAACATTGAACATTTTCCCTTTCTCTCATCTTGGCCAATCTGATAGGTGGGAGATGATACCTCATTGTTGTGTAAATTTGCATTTCTCTAATCAATAATGATTTGGAATATTTTTATATGACTATATATACATATATATATAGATATATATATATATATATATATAGCTTTAATTTCTTCATTTGAAAACTGTCTGTTCATATCCTTTGACCATTTATCAATTGGGGAATGACTTGTGATCTTATACATCTGATGCAATTCTCTATATATCTTAGAAATGAGACCTTTATCAGAACTCCTAGTTGATAAGACTGTTTCTCGAGTTTCTGCTTTCCTTCTAATTTTGGCAGCATTGATTTTATTAATGCAAAAATTTTTAATTTAATATAGGCAATAGCATCATTCATTTTTCAGTATATAATGTGCTCTAATTCTTCTTTGGTCATAAATATATCCCCTTTCCATAGATCTGATAGAGTATTTCTTCTGTTGATTTATCTATGGAATCATTCTTTATGTCTAAATTCTGTAGTCATTTTGACCTTATTTTGGTTTAGAGCGTGAGATGTGAATCTATGCCTAGGTTTAGTCATACTATTTTCCAATTTTCCCAACAATTTTTGTCAAATATCTTAACCCAGAAACTAATGTCTTTGGGTTTGTTAAATAGAAGATTGCTGTAGTCATTTACTGTGAATTCTTTTGAACCTATCCTAATCCACTGATCCATTACTCTATTTCTTAACCAGTACCAGGCAGATTTGATGACTACCACTTTATAGTATAGTTTTAGATCTGGTAGAGCTAGGCCGCTTCCCTTAACATATTTTTAATATCAGTTCCCTTGCTATTCTTGCCCTTTTGTTATTCCACATGAATTTTGATACCATTTTTCTAGCTCATTAACATAGTTTTTTGGTATTTCGATTGGTATGGCACTGAATAAGTAATTTAATTTTGGGTAGAATTGTCATTTTTAATATATTAGTTCAACTTACCCATGAGTATTTGATATTTTTCCAATTATTTAGATCTGACTTTATTTGGGTGAGAAGTGCTTGATATTGTGTTCATACAGTTTCTGGCGTTGTCTTGGGAGGTAGATTCTCAAATATTTAACGTTGTCTATAGTTGTTTTTAATTAATTTTTATTAAAGATATTATTTGAGTTTTACAATTTTCCCCCCAATCTTACTTCTCTCCCCCCCACAGAAAGGAATCTGTCAGTCTTTACTTTGTTTCCATGTTGTACCTTGATCTAAATTGGGTGTGATGAGAGAGAAATCATATCCTTAGAGAAGAGACAAAAATTCTAAGAGGTAACAAGATCAGACAATAAGATATCTGTGTTTTTCTAAATTAAAGGGAATAGTCCTTGAACTTTGTTCAAACTCTACGGCTCCTTAACTAGATACAGATGGCACTCTCCTTTGCAGACAGCCAAAAATTGCTCCCTATTGTTGCACTGATGGAATGAGCAAGTCCTTCAAGGTTGAACATCACTCCCATGTTGCTCTTAGGGTGTACAGTGTTTTTCTGGTTCTGCTCATCTCACTCAGCTTCAGTTCATGCAAATCCCTCCAGGCTTCCCTGAAATCCTGTCCCTCCTGGTTTCTAATAGAACAATAGTATTCCATGACATACATACTCCAGTTTGCTAAGCCATTCCCCAATTCAAGGACATTTACTTGATTTCCAATTCTTTGCCACCACAAACAGAGCTGCTATAAATATATTTGTACAAGTAATGTTTTTACCCTTTTTCTTCATCTCTTCAGTATATAGACCTAGTAGTGTTATTGCTGGGTCAAAGGGTATGCACATTTTTGTTGCCCTTTGGGTGTAGTTCCAAATAGCTCTCCAGAAAGATTGGATGAGTTCACAGCTCCACCAACAGTGTAATAGTGTCCCAGATTTCCCACATCCCTTCCAACAATGATCATTATCCTTTCTGGTCATATTGGCCAATCTGAGAGGTGTGAGATGGTACCTCAGAGAAGCTTTAATTTGCATTTCTCTAATAATTAATGATTTAGAGCATTTTTTCATATGGCTATGAATTGCTTTTATCTCCTCATCTGTAAATTGCCTTTGCATATCCTTTGACCATTTGTCAATTGGGGAAATGGATTTTTGTTTTAAAAATATAATTCAGTTCTCTGTATATTTTAGAAATGAGTCCTTTGTTGGAATCATTAGTTGTAAAGATTGTTTCCTAATTTACTACATTTCTTTTGATCTTGGTTACAGTGGTTTTATCTGTGCAAAAGCTTTTTAATTTAATATAGTCAAAATCATCTAATTGGTTTTTGGTGATGTTCTCCAACTCTTCCTTAGTCATAAACTGCTCCCCTTTCCATAGATCTGACAGGTAAGCTAGTCCTTGATCTTCTAATTTGCTTATAGTATTGTTTTTTATGTCTATGTCCTGTAACCATTTGGATCCTATCTTGGTAAAGAGTGTTCGGTATTGGTCTAATCTAAGTTTCTTCCATACTAACTTCCAATTATTCCAGCAGTTTTTATCAAAGAGGGAGTTTTTATTCCAATGGCTGGACTCTTTGGGTTTATCGAACAGCAGATTACTATAATCATCTCCTGCTTTTACACCTAATCTATTCCACTGGTCCACCACTCTCTTTCTTAGTCAATACCAAACAGTTTTGATTACTGATGCTTTATAATATAATTTTAGATCAGGTAGGGCTAAGCCACCTTCTTTTGCACTTTTTTTTTCATTAAGCTCCTGGCAATTCTTGACTTTTTATTTCTCCATATGAATTTACTTACAATTTTTTCCAACTCACTAAAGTAATTTTTTGGAATTTTAATTGGTAGGACACTAAACATATAGTTTAGTTTTGCTAGAACTGTCATTTTTATTATATTAGCTCTACCTATCCATGAGCAGTTGATATTTGCCATCTATAATTATTTTAAATAGAATTTCTCTTTTTATCTCTTGTTCTTGGGCTTTGTCGTCCATGTATAGAAATGCTGGAAATTTATGTGGGTTTATTTTATATCCTGTTCCTTTTTTCATTTTAGAGAGCTTTTTTATTTATGGTATTGGAGTTAAGTGACTTGCCCAAGCTCATACAGCTAGGCAATTATTAAGTGTCTGAGGACAGATTTGAACTCAGGTCCTCCTGACTGCAGAGCTAGTGCTCTATCCACTGCACCACCTAGCTGCCCTATATCCTGATACTTTACTAAATTTGTTCATTTCTTCAAGGAGATTTTTTTTTGATGATTTTCTCAGATTCTCTAAGTATACCATCATATCATCTGCAGAGAGTGAAAATTTTGCTTCCTCATTGCCAATTCTGATTCCTTCAATTTCTTTTACTTCTCTTATTGCTAAAGATAACATTTCAAATACTATATTGAATAGTAATGCTAATAATGGACATCCTTGTTTCACCCCTGATTTTATTGGAAATGCTCTGAGTTTATTCCCATTACATATAATATTTGTTGATAATTTTAATAGATATTAATTATTATTTTAAGGAAAACTCTATTCCCAAACTTTCCAGTGTTTTTATTGGGAATGGATGTTGTATTTTATCAAAGGCTTTTTCAGATTGGTTTTGCTATTGATATGTTTAATTATGTTGACTGTTTTACTAATGTTGAATCATCCATGCCTATCTGTTAAACATCCTACCTGATCATGGAATATTATACTAATAATAAGTTGCAGAAGTATCATTGCTGAAATTTTATTTAAGACTTCTGCATCAATATTCATTAGGGAGGTTGGTCTACAATTTTATTTGTCTGTTTTGGTTCTTCCTGGTTTAGGTATCAGCACCATGTTGGTGTCATAAAAGGAGTTTGGCAGAGCACCTTCCTTCTTATTTTTAAAAATATGTTATGTAGAGTAGGAATTAATTGTTCCTTAAATATTTGGTAGAATTCACTTGTAAATCCATCTGGAACTGGAGATTTATTTTTATGGAGTTTATTAATGGTTTCTTCAATTTCTTTTTCTGAAATGGCATTATTTAAGTAAAGTATTTCCTCTTCTGTTAATTTGAGCAGTTTGTATTTTTGTAAATATTCAATCATTTCACTCAGGTTATCCAATTTATTGGAATACAGTTCAGCAAAGTAGCTCCAAGTTATCTCTTTAATTTCCCCCTCATTGATGGTAAAAAGTTGAAGTAACTTTCCTTTTTTTTTTTTATACTGGCAATTTGACTATCTTCTTTCTTTTTTTTTAAAATCAGATTAACTAAAGATTTATCTATTTTATTGACTTTTTCCATAAAATCAACTTTTAGTTTTATTTACCAGATCAATGGTTTTCTTGCTTTCAATTTTATTAATCTCTCCCTTGATTTTCAGAAATTCTAATTTGGTATTTCATTGGGGATCTTTAATTTGTTCTTTTTCTAGCTTTTTTTAGTTGCATACCCAATTCATGGATCTCATCTTTTTCTATTTTAGTCATATAGGTACTTAGAGATATAAAGTTTCCCCTCAATACTACCTTGGCTGCATTCCATAAATTTGGTATGATGTCTCATTATTATCATTTTCTTAGATATGATTTTGAATATTTCTATTATTTGCTGGTGATCCACCCATTATTTAAAATAAAGTTATTTAATTTCCATTAGTTCTTGGTGTATCATTCCATGAATTTATTACATGTAATTTTTTGTATCATGATCTGAAAAGTGTGTATTTATTATTTCTTCCTTTCTGCATTTGATTATGAAGTTTTTGTGCCCTAGTACATGGTCAATTTTAGTATAGGTGCCATATACTGCTGAGAAATGTATATTCTTTTCTATCCCCATTAAGTTTTCCAAGATTTCATTCACCTTCATAACTTCCTTCCTGTTTATTTTGTTTTTAGATTTATCTAGTTCTGGAGAGGGAGAGGGAGATTAAGGTCTTCAATTATTAAAGTTTTGCTGTATATGCCTCCTTGTAGTACATTCAGCTTTTCCTTTAGGAATTTAGATGCTAAACCCCTAGGTGAATACATGATTATTAATGATATACCTTCATTACCAATGGTGCCTTTTAAAAGTAGTTTCCTTCCTTGTCCCTTCTTTATGAGATTGATTTTTGTTTGTACTTTATCTGTGATTAGGATTGCTACCCCTGATTTTTCTTTTTACCTCAGCTAAAGCATAATATATTTTGCTCCAACCTTTTAATTTTACTCTGTGTGTATCTCTCTGCTTCAAATGTGTTTCTTGGAAACAACATATTGTGAGATTCTGGATTTTAATGCATTCTGCTATCTGCTTCCATTTTATGGGACAGTTCATCCCATTCCCATTTACAGTTAAGATTACTAATTTTGTTATTTCTTTCCATGCCATCTTTCTCCATTTATATTTTTCTCTCTCCTTTTCTCTTATTCCTCCTCACCAAAACTTTACTACCTTCCCCTTTGACTTTACTTTTAAAAATTTTCAGTTCATTTTCACTTATGCCCCCACCTTTCCTTTTATCAGTCCCTTCTTCCCTTAGATTTCCCTTACCCAGTCCCCCCCTTCCCTGTATATTAGGGTAGATTTTTAAACCCAAGTGGGAATGTATCTTATTCCCTCTCAGCACTAAATCTATTGAATAGAATTTACTCAACATTCACATTCTCCCTTCTTTTCCTCGAAAATCATTAATATTTGTGTTCCTTCCCTTGGTGTTATTTATAGCTTCTAATACTATTAATCAGGTATCATCAATCACAGTCTGAATATTTTATTGTTTGATAAGTTCATATTGTTATCAAGGTATCATCACAGATTATTTGTTTGATTGCTTGATAAACAGCATTGAATCAAATTACATCAAATTAAAATTATAAGCAATTTTACCTAATCCCTCTTTCAACTATCTTTCAAGTACACAAAATCCTCTTCATGGGCCAAAGTATCATCCAAAGCCATATCATTTCTTGAATTATTTGTGCCCCTCCCCCCAAGCCTATTTTCTCTCACACTTCACTCCCCCTCCCCCACCAGGGTCAGGGCCCTTAACCCCCTGTTAAGTGAAGCAATCTGTTTCAAACTTGATTTGAACTCAGGACCTCCTGACTCCAGTATCAGAGCTCTATCCACTGTGTCACCTAGCTAACCCAAGAAATTGAACTTGATTCAGTTCTATAGGTCCTGGTAAATGTTGGATTTTGTAGTTAAAGTGAAAAATCACTAAAGGAAAAACAAGTAAAATAAGTTTCTGTTTATCTTATAAATGCTCATCTAGGTGTGCTAGAGACAGTAAAGGAAAATCTTTAAACATTTTCCTTTCAGTAACTGAATAGGATTGATTACTATCAATATAGCAAAAAATGTAAAACAATGAGAAATCTTACAAGTCTTATTGAACAATGTTCTCCAATAATTTGCTTTAAGGTATCTAATTTCCAATAGCATTCTTTCTGCCTAAACATTCAAGTACAACAATATTTTTATATATCAAAAATCTATATTATTGTTGTGGAAACTTTTTCTACCTATACAGATGCCAACTCCTCTACAACCTCTCTAGACCAAACTCTTTGAAAAGTAATAAGCAAAAATCCATCACCCAGAAATCAACTGCTTGGTGTTAATTCCTTATAAACTTATTTAGATTTGCTCTCAGACAACAGACATTTAGACAATCACTTTCCATAGTGATAAAAACTACCAGAACTGTCACTGTCCTGGACCATTTGATCTCCAATAACTCAGGGTTATCTACATGCTGAAATTATATATCAAAGTCACACTTCTTTTCAAGAACAAGAAAATATATAAAAATGAAAACTAAAAGAGAGTTTTTTTCCACTAGTTTTTACTCTTCTAATCTCTAATTATTTTCCCTACTAAGTAGAGATCTTTAAGAGAATAACACTGGATATTTGGTCAAGATTGAAATTTACAAGTCTCCATCCATCATTGATGGGATGATACTTCCTGCAGATTTTGAAAATATTTTTCTTCTCTAGTGAAAAAAAAATGTTGTGGTTTATTCTAGGATAGAAACAACAATCACCAATTTGGAAAATAATTTTAGTCTTCTGTAGAAAAGTAGGATACTATTACAGAATCTGCAATAATATGACAAGTTTAGTGGTCTTGAACATGATTCTGCTGCAATACTCCCATAAAATATAATAATACAATATTTCACTTTTGTTTATAAACTAATATTAAAATTATAATTGATTATGGAGAACAATAATCATAATAGTAATCGTTCCTTTTTACTTCAATGGAACTAATTCTTTTCTAAATTAATGCATCATGCAAAGTCAAAATGACCACAAAACCTAGTCCTTAGCTACAGTGTTGGTACCTGAACCTATGGGTTCTAGTTTTGACTCAGTCAATTACTAGTTTTGTTATCTTCAGCAAGTCCTTTAACATCTCTGAGTCTCAGTTTCCTCATCTATAAAAAGAGTTAATAATGTATTACTGCTTTCCCTTAGATTGTTATAAAGTACAAATTTTCCTCATTTTAAAATAAAGGAGCTGAATTAGATGATGTCTATGGTCCTCACCATTTCTAATCATCTATGGTGTAATGAAAAATGTTTTTTAACCATTAAACACTATATAAAGGTGAGCTATTAACATTGTCATTGTTTTTATTGTGATGATCGTATGAAATATTTGTAAAGTGCTTACAGCACATGGAATGTAATAAGCACTATATAAATTCCTATTTCCTTCCCTTCATCACTTAATAGTTATTCCTAGTGTTAGGATTTCTAATCTCTGCAACCACTGTTGATAAGAGTAGTTAATTTACCTATAAATGATCAGTTTTGGTTTTGTTTATACTTTTGCTTTTGTTTTTTAGGTTTTTCCCCTAAAAAAGACATTGAAGTTGTACTTCAGACTCATATCACTAATGTGGCTTCCTGGTGACCTTAGCACAAAAGCCAGACAGAATCAGAAACAACTAACTACCTCAGGCTTTTGAATCATCATAGTGAAAACAATCTCAGAATCTATACTTGACTGAACCCGTTCTATATCCTTGCTGAATGTCTTCTACATACTATGGTGAAATAAATTCATTTTTTATTAACTCATATTGTCTACAAATATAAGTAGTCTTAGGTACCTGCTATATGTCAAACACTGTTCAAAGTACTGAGAATACAAATATGAAAAAAGAAAGGTCCTCAAAGGAAGCTGAAAACCTGGGAGAAGTTTGCTCCTCACAGAGACAAAATGAAGAATTCCCAAATTAGGGCAACCAGGTAGGAAATGAGATGTCAGGGCTAATCCCCCTCCGTAAATGGAAGTTTTAGAGTGCATGGCTCCAATCTTTATTCAAAGGCACCCAAGAATAGGGATAATATGAGAATCAGGACTGATTGTATCTTGCAGGTTAATGAAGTTTCTCAATGATGGACATCCTGAGACATGGTGAAAAAGACAGCAAAATCTCAAAGGAGGGCAGTTAGGTGGGAAAGGAAAAGATATGTGGGTCATTTTATTCTAATATCAATACCTGGAACACTTGAGTCACCTTAAATGAGTCCAACCTACAAGACACAGTAAGTTATTAGTTGTTTCCTTCCCTTATGTATTCAAGTGAAATATAAATCATTCATACAGTCTTCACTGATAATAGATCCTGTGATGCTTAGGCTTTTGGGTGTAGATAAATACATAACTATGGCTATGAGATAATGACAGTCACATTAATCCTATTCAAAAACCGGTGTAGATCATGTGGAAAGCCAAAGAACAGAGATGAAATGAAATTGAGAGCTCATCTGGTTCAAACCCCTCACTTCCTCAGGAAAGAAAACAGACCCCAAAATGTTTTTGATTAAGCTAATTAATAATAATTGTAGAATTGTAACCTAAATCTCCTAATTCCCAGTCTATCATTCTTTTCAGCATAAAATAGTGAGCTATGGTAAAAAAAATAATGTTTCAGTGTTGGATTCAAGAAAAACTCAGACTCAGATACTATCTCTCATACTTGATAGATATGTAACTACAGGTAGTCAAGACACTGGATCTTTTAGAAAATGGAAATAGTGATATCTGCAATATTTACTTAATTTTATTATCATGAGGAGCATATATACATATATATATATATATATATATATGTTTAGTCATCTCCAAACATGAAATCATTATATAAATGCAAATTATTATTTTTAACATCTGTCTGAGCAGAAACTAATAGAAATAAAGAACATGAGCAAGATTCTTTTTCCAAATATTCGTATTTGGTCAGTATTTTTGGCAGATTTAAAACTCCTTATTAATAAGAATCCATGTTTTAATGAGAAAGAAGCTTGTTCTACATCTTTTGTGCTATAACATCCCCATGTCATTTTTTCCAATAACTCCATATAGATGAAAAAAGAATGGGGAAGCATTTCATAACAAAATGTCTGTTGTTAAAAGATAAAGTTTCAGTGTATTTTTCAATTATTTCATTGGATTTATTAGTGAGTCCCAAATTCAAATTCAGTAATAACTAAAAGAATAGATTTTCACTCAGTAAATGTTTTCCTTCTATCTAGAATAACTGGTTATACTTCTTTAGAGAACCAAAAGCAATTCTACCTGGTTCATTCAGGGATAGCAACTTGGAAACAGACTCATCTTCTCCTGTCCCCTATTCTTAAACTTGCTAAATCTTAAAATCAATTTGGTGTTCAATAAGAAATCAATTGCATTTCCTCAGAGGAATAAAACACTGAGTTCAGGAGAGGGCAGAATAAGAGACTTTATTCTATGTAACTGGAATATAATAGAGCTATTTTTGAAAAAAAGAATAGCCACGTGTTACAATAATCTAATCTATGTACCTAGTATCTCTCTAGTGCCCCTTCACTTAGAAAACTTAGCATCTAATAGGCACAGAATTAAACTGTAAAGAAAAACACCTTCCAAGCTCAGTTTCTAACAAGTTTAGGAGCCTATTGAACAGAGAGGGACTAGAGAAAGTCATGGATTATAGGCTACTCTGAATCATTTTTTTTCACAGTCACAAAACAGAAAGCAAGCGATGTTCCATCAACAATCAAACATCTTGAAAAAGGGGAAAGTTTAAATCCATCATCCAAAATAACACATCTGTTACCAAGCAAATCTCTGAGGTACATACTTCAGGAGAATGAATAATCAGGAGAATTGAATAATCATTTGTTCCTTGAGAAATGAATGAAAAGTTAGGTCAGAATATATGTGTGTCTATTCAGTGAAAGACTATTAGAGCTGGAGATAGTTGTCATTTGGGTTATCTAAATCTCATGTATTTGATAGAATGGAGTATGGCAATGCCACTTGCCAGAGATGACAATAGTCTAGAGTATTGGTTCATTTTCCTTGAAATAAGAAGACTTACCTCACCTGTAAACTTTCAAATCAGTTTTTGGGCACTGTATTTTATTTTTAAAAAATTATAAAACATCTACTGTACCAGACACCATGCTAATTATTTGAAATTTACCTTTCTTTGTATCTCCAGTACTTGAAACAGTGTTCCTAGCACAACATATAATAAAAACTTGCTTTTAAATAATTATGAAAACAAATAGATCTCTATTTTCAAAGAGATTATATTTTAAGATCAATGAAAGATAAGTAGGAGGAAAGCCAATGCCAACTAATTAGTCTAACTGATTTTTTAACTTCCGTTTTTATTGCAATTACTAAACTGAAAGGTTATTCTAGCATTGACCTTGGAACAAACATGGATTTAATGTTACACATAAACTATATCCCTCTCTCCCCCTTCCCTCCCCTCCAGTGAAGTGTACAAAGGCATTAGGTACATTCAATGATTTCTTTCTTCACTTAATTACATGATACTACCTCCTTTTATACCTGAATAGGCATAAGGGTAATTTCCTGGGCTAGATCTGACTCAGGTTATTCTCCTGATACTTTAGGTTTGTTATTGGAATGAAATGAGATACTTATAGGTCATTCAACAATTAACAAAAAGAGACTTACTTAGCCATGGCAAAGAAAGTATGTTCAGCAAAACTATGCAGTGAGGATGCAGAATTCCTCTGAGTCAAGAGCTCTTTACAGCTGTTTTGTACAAAGGCGCCCAAGAAATAAGAAGAACAATAATAATAGTTAACATATAGTGCCTACCATAAATCAGGTACGTATGCTAAACATCCAATAATTATTATCTCATTGGACCTCACAACAATACTGGGAGGTAGGTGCTATTAATATCCCCTTTTATAGATGAGAAAAGAGAGATTAAGTGACTTTTTTAGGGACACATAGATAGTATCTGAGGCCATATTTGATCTCAAGTCTTTCTGACTCCAAGTTCAACATGCACTGTGCCACATTGCTATAATGTAAATAACCCTGGCACTGCATTTTCTCAAGCTTGAATGGAAGCAGGAGGTTGGGACGTTGTTCTGACCCTAGATGGAAATGATTGGCAAAGGGGATAGAGTGCTAAATTTAATGTCAATAAGGCTTTGGGAAGGACATAATCAGCTCCCAAACCCAAATACCTAAGGCTTATTATCAACATCTGAGAGCCAATAGTTTTTGTTGGGTAGAATACTATACTTGAAACTGAAATAAAAGGTTTAAAAACCACCTTTTCCAATTACTAGTTATGTGACTATAGGCAATTAATTTGTCTTCTTCAGTTCTATTTACTGGACTTTAAAAATGTGGATAGTCATAACAGTGGTATACATTCCTTACTGGGTTGCTTTAAAGGTCAAAAAAAGTTATAGATATAAAATGTTTTGTAAACTTTAGAGTGCTAAGTAAATGCCTGTTGTTATTCTCCTGTCATATACTTAACAAAAGGTTTATCTTTCAGCTTTTGAGTGAAAAGAAGAAAAATCTCTTTCTTTCAAGGTTGAAAATACAAGCTTTATTCACAAGTCCATGAGCAGCTACTATAATGAGATGATAGTATCAATAGAGCAATTAATATGTTTTTGCATAGTTATATATGTGATTAAAGCATTGTTAGATACTTTGATATGTGGGAGAAGGTATATAAAAACAAGAATAATATAGAATCCTTTTTCTAAAGTTAGACTATAAATGTTGTAAATGAAGACACCATATAATAAAGTTATAACCTACATAGTTTAGATGAGGACAAGAGTGAATAAAGAAAGGATACCTCAATATAGTCATGTGTTGATTGCAAATTTTTCATGGAGGGGATGGGATATGACCTGAGACTTGATGAATGGAAAGGATAGGGACAGCTAAGTTGTACTGTTGAAAACATTTATTAGCTGTGTGAGCCTGGGCAAGTCACTTGATTCTGTTTGTCTCAGTTCCTAATCTATAAAATGAAATGGAGAAATTGCAAAGCACTCTGGTATCTTTGCCAAGAAAACCCCAATAGAATTATAAAGAGTTGGACACAAGCGAAATGACTGAACAACAAAACTTCCTAAGATTTGTCAGGAAATGAAAATAAAGGGGCATGTTCATGGTGTGTGTGTGTGGGTGTGTGTGTGTGTGTGTGTGTATGAGAGAGAGAGAGAGAGAGAGAGAGAGAGAGAGAGAGAGAGAGAGAGAGAGAGAGAGAGAGAGAGAGAGGAAAGTGTAGGTTTTGGTTTGGGTTGAATGGAGGGAAAATGAATGGAGTTGAATGATGGCAGACACAATTCAATAAAGAATTAGAACTAAGAGCAAGGACTAGTCTGCCTGTCAGATCTATGGAAAGGGGAGCAGTTTATGACTAAGGAAGAGTTGGAGAGCATCACCAAAAACCCACTAGATGATTTTGATTATATTAAATTAAAAAGCTTTTGCACAGATAAAACCACTGTAGCTAAGATCAAAAGAAATGTAGTAAATTGGGAAATAATCTTTACAACTAATGATTCCAACAAAGGACTCATTTCTAAAATATACAGAGAACTGAATTATATTTTTAAAACAAAAAGCCATTTCCCCAATTGACAAATGGTCAAAGGATATGCAAAGGCAATTTACAGATGAGGAGATCAAAGCAATCCATAGTCATATGAAAAATTGTTCTAAATCATTAATTATTAGAGAAATGCAAATTAAAGCTTCTCTGAGGTACCATCTCACACCTCTCAGATTGGCCAATATGACCAGAAAGGATAATGATCATTGTTGGAAGGGATGTGGGAAATCTGGGACACTATTACACTGTTGGTGGAGCTGTGAACTCATCCAACCTTTCTGGAGAGCTATTTGGAACTACACTCAAAGGGCAACAAAACTGTGCATACCCTTTGACCCAGCAATACCACTACTGGGTCTCTATCCTGAAGAGATGATGAAAAAGGATAAAAACATCACTTGTACAAAAACATTTATAGCAGCTCTGTTTGTGGTGGCAAAGAATTGGAAATCAAATAAATGTCCTTCAATTGGAGAATGGCTTAGCAAACTGTGGTATATGTATGTCATGGAACACTATTGTTCTATTAGAAACCAGGAGGGACGGGATTTCAGGGAAGCCTGGAGAGATTTGCATGAACTGATGCTGAGTGAGATGAGCAGAACCAGAAAAACACTGTACACCCTAACAGCAACATGGGCATGATGATCAACCTTGATAGACTCGCTCATTCCATCAGTGCAACCATCAGTGCAACTATCAGGGACAATTTTAGGCTGTCTGCAATGGAGAATACCATCTGTATCCAGATAAGGAGCTGTGGAGTTTGAACTAAGTTCAAGGACTATTCCCTTTAATTTAGAAAAACACAGATATCTTATTGTCTGATCTTGTTACCTCTTAGACTTCTTGTCTCTTCTTTAAGGATTTGATCTCTCTCTCATCACACCCAATTTGGATCAAGGTACAACATGGAAACAAAGTAAAGACTGACAGATTGCTTTCCATGGGGGTGGGGTGGGGGGAGGGAAGTAAGATTGAGGGGAAAATTGTAAAACTCAAATAACATCTTTAATAAAAATAAATTTTAAATTTTTTTTAAAAATTAAAAAAAATTAGAACTAGCATATGGTGAAAAGAAACATTGAATCTATAAGAGAATACCTAAGTATCCCTTTAAAAAGTTTGTAGTCATAGGCGTGTATTGTAACTTCTCTTAGTCTTTTATTATTTTTTTTTGCTTCTGCAAAATGAAGTTGTGCTTTCCTATCCTCACTACCTCCTAAGGCTATTGTGAAAAATCTAATGAAAGAATATATAAGCAAGGGCTTTGAAATGTATAATAAAGAATTCTACAAATGTTAGCTATCTTGAAATCTCAGAATGCTCTGCATAATTTTAGTATTTGCAGAGCAGTCATGTGGAAGAGGGATTAGATTTTATTCTGTCATTCAAATAGTCATTTGGTATTATTAAGTCTGCTAATAGATTTAAGAATCTATTAATAAGGCACTGTGCTAAAACTTGGGAATACAAAGAAAGTGAAAAAAACCATCTTATCTCAAGAAGCTTAGAGTTTAATTAGGGAAACAACATTCAAACAACTATATACAAATAAGATTTACACAAGATAAATTGGATACTATCTCAGAATGAGGGCACTCTGATTATACTAGAAACAAACTAAAACAGAAATTCCTAAGAGATATATTTAGATTTTATAAAAGTAAAACAAACCAAAACAATTTTTAAAACTCCAAAATAAAATAAACAACTTCCTAAAAATTAAATCTTTCCATAAGCAAAATGGACTACCTTGGGAAATAACGTAATTTTCTGTCATACATCTTCAAGAAGAGGCAATGGAACACTTGACAACTATGTTTGTAACAAGGATTCCTTTTCAGTTATGAATTAAACAGATGACCTTGGAAGTCCCTTTCTACTGTCAAACTGTGTGACTATGAAAAGTTTTTTTTTTTTTTTAATAAATGAGTAAAGTCAATGTCTAGCTTAAGAACATATAGAGTTGGAAGAGACCTCAGAGTTTCACATCTTTTGTATTTCCTTCTCTTCATTCACACAGTACATTCTTAACCCAATCTTCTCTCTTAGAGAACTGCAATCAACTAAATGATTAATCTGCTGATCATCTCCTTCTCTCTCCAATTCATCCTTCATATAGCTGTGACTGAAATTCCTAAAGCACAGATATTATTATTATTATTATTATTATTATTATTATTATTATTATTATTATTATTATCATTATAGTCCCTTGCTTAAAAATCTTCAATGATTCAAATGCAAACTTTTCTGTTTGACATTTATTTATATACTTTCACTAACTGGATCCAGCTTAAGTTTCTAGAATTTCCCTCCATTCAGTCTGTATTATAACCAAATTGTGTATATGATATTAAATAACCCTATTAATTAACACTTAATGCTGTGCCATATGATTGGAAGTTATTTGGTCTATATATCAAATCTCTAGTTTCCTTCAATGTTTGTTTTTAATCTCCCAGTTCTTAGCACCTCCCAACTTTTTATTTATTTTAAATATTTTATTTATTTGTTTTTACAACTACAAACTTGGAGTTTTCATTAATCTTTTTTTCAAAGTTTTGAATTTTACAATTTTTCTCACTCTCTCCCTTCCTCCCCCCCTACTTCCTGACAGAAAGCAATCTAATATAAGCTCTCTTTATATAACTGTGTTAAAACATAGATTGATATTGAACATGATTGCATATCCAAATGCAAGAAAGACAACATTACAGAGAAAAGTGACATAATATCTGATAACTTTTAAAAATTAAAGATGAGAAGCTTCAGTCTTCATTTAAATTCCACAGTTCCTTCTCTGGATTTGGATGGTATTTTCCATCACAAGTCTTTAAAAATTGTCTTTGATTATTGTACTGCTGAAATGAGCAAGTCCATCATGGTTGATCATCACCCCTTGTTGTTGCTAATGTGTATAACATTCTTCTGGTTCTATTCATTTTGCTCAGCCTCAGGCCTTGCAAGTCTTTTCAGGCTTTTCTGAAAGTCCATCCCTCATGATTTCTCATAGAACAATAGCTTTCCATCACAATCATATACCACAATTTGTTTAGCCATTCCCTAATTGATGGGTATTTCCTCAGTTTCCAGTTCTTTGTCACTACAAACAGAGCTGCTATGAATATTTTTGTGCCCATGGACTTTTACCCTTTTTTAATGATCTTTACAGGATACAGACTCAATAGTGGTATTGATAGAGAAAAAAACCTTTTTATTGCCCTTTTGGACCTCCCAACTTTTAATATTCACTTTGTGTATATTTTGAGAGGTAACTTAGCCATACAGCAGAAAAAGTGATAGCCTTGGAGACAGGAGAGATGAGCCTGGTCAGATCTCAGCCACATCAGCTAGGTATGATAGTTAGATAGAGCACTGGGCCTGGAGTCATAAAGACTCATCAAATTTGACCTCAAACACTTTCTAGGTATTTGACCCTGGGCAAGTCACTTAATGCTGTTTTCCAGTTTTGTCATCTATAAAACTCAGTTTCCGCCTCTGTAAAATGAGCTAGTGAATGAAATGACAAACTATTCTAGTATCTTTGTCAAGTAGATGCTAAACAGTGTCACTAAGTGTCAGACATGACTGAACAACAACAAACTATTTTGAGAGGCAAAATGGAGGAGTAGATATCTTGGTCCTGGAAGACTTTTTTGAGTTCAAGTTCTACATCTATTTTATACTGTCTATGTGGCCTTCAATAAAAGTCAATTGAACCTTTCAAATACTCAAACTGGCAGACAAATTAATCTAGCTAAATTTGCAAGGCATCCTGATAGATTTACAGGAGGAAACATGTATGAGCTAGGCAAATCAAATTAGCACTCTCACCTTTAAACATTATATCCCCCTCAGACTCCAGTGGAAAGAAAACAGAACCTTTAGTCTAAAAACCTTAGGAAAGTGGTATCCCTCATATCAGTGGACCTGCTTCCAACTCAAACCTGGAAGTATTACTGAGGGGAGAAAGCATTGTGGAGAAATGCCCCATCTTCTTTGTCACCACTAGCAACAACTGTTTACTGACTGCTACCAATATAAGCAGTTAAACACAAAAGATCTCCACAATGTTGAGGAAGCAATTTCTTGTGGAGAAGAGGCAATTTCTTGTGGAGAAGAGATAGCCAAATACCAAATAACAACTAACTATTATCCCTATAACAGGCATTTAGAAAGACAAGAGGCATTTGCCATCATATGTCATCATAGGTCATCATAGAGCATCACCACTACTTTGACTATCATCATCCCTTAGTCACTGATGAATACATCCTAGGATGCAGAACTTAAAATCCTTTGGAATAAATACTTTTGTATTCATTGTAGGTAAATATCATAAAATAGGTCAAGGAGTAGGTGCTGATCTACACTGGTAGAATGAATTTCCTTATCTAGAATCACGAGGTTTTCTTTACTAATAAAATCAGAGGTCAAGTCCCTTATCCCTATGTTTTTATTGGTTTATCTGTGTACATGTCTTTTACTCAATTGAAGGCAGGATCTGAAGACAGTCACTATATTATGTTTATCTTCATATTCCAGGACCCAGTAAAGGGCTTTGCACATGCATAGGAGGTGACTGACTGGGTGGCAGCTCATAAATATTTATTGGATTAGGTTGGAATTACCAACAAAAGAAATAGGAACCAATGGAGTACAGAATAAAAGAAGATACAAAAGACACAGGATAATAATAAAGATTACCAAAATGTAATCCAAGTTTGAAAACCCTTGATGTTTATCTTTTATTTTTGAAGAAGATATAACATCAGGGAGATGATGTCATGATAAACACATGAATTGTATTTAAGTGAGGTGGCTATATTGTCATTTGTCTCACTTTCTTCTCCAGAGTTATCTGAATCCAATTGTCAGACATGAATCAAGACTAGAGATGGCTCTGGATGCAAGGCAGTCAAGGTTAAGTGATTTACCTCAGGTCACATGGCTAGTAAGTATCAAGTGTCTGAGCCTGGATTCCAGCTCCTATCCTCCTGATGCCAAGACTAGTGCTCTAGCCAATGCCACCAGCTAGCTTCCCCCAGGCTGACCCTGAAAATAATAAATGTCAAAGTGTGCTGGAAGACTGATATATGAGGAAGAATCGTGGCGCAGTGGACAAAGCACCGGCCCTGGAGTCAGGAGTACCTGGGTTCAAATCCGGTCTCAGACACTTAATAATTACCTATCTGTGTGACCTTGGGCAAGCCACTTAACCCCAATTGCCTTGCCAAAAAAACTAAAAAAAAAAAAGAAAAGAATGGGGGAGATTAGAAAAATAAATAGTAGCTTGGAGAAGTAGTAGGATCATCCTATGATTTTTTTTAATTGTTGTGATCTTTTTCAGATAAGGGAGTACTTTTCAAGTTTAATACAAATAGAAAGCAATCCAATGGAATTGACAGGGTGTCATAAGTAGATGAGGAAATTTACCCTAAATAAGGGGTAAAAAGGATTCTGAGCACAGGTGGAGAGTTGCACTTCATATGCATTCTAAAAACATTAATGAAGCATCTTTTTATGCCAAGCAATGTGCCAGCTGCTGAGGAAGAATTTTAATGACTAGGAGGTACCACTTGAACATCTTCTTGAATGCAGGTAGAATTTCCCAGAAACAGAAAAGAGAACACTTAAGACTGGGAAAAAAGGAGATAATTTGAATGCTAACAGCTGGAGATATGTTAAAAAAATTAGAGGAGGAAGAAGAAGAACTAGACAACTTTAGAATTCTTATATCATTATCAATATCATCATCATCATCATTTCATTGGATAGTAGAATTGTAAATGAGAATAAGAGCACTTTAAGATTTGTAAGATAATTTATAGGTATTATCTCATTTGACAGAGATAACTTTCTTTTCAGTGTGGGCCAAGGATCTTCAGGTTGAAATCAATAGAATAATGAGGAAAACTCTTCCAGAACTCCTCCCATCTGCTTAATCTCTTTCTGTTATAATTCTATAGAGTTAGCATCTTAACAGAGCTCAATAAAACATTATTAACTAAGAATCTAGAAGAGGTATTCAAAAGGGGCTTTATTATCTCTCTAATTGGTGTTTCTTTACTTGAAATTGATTGTATTCCAGTATCAAGTATAATGAGGAAGTTATGTAATCCCTGAATGGTTCGATGTCTTTTTCTGTAAAAGGGATATAATACTAACCTACCTCATGACTATACTGTTTTACAATCTATTTTAGGAATGATCTTTTTTAAAATAATGTAACACAAATATTGTAAATTTTCCTAACTTAAATTGATATTTCAAATGATGAAGCCAACCTACCATTGTGCTTTTGTGTATGGTGCTCATTGCTTTTGATTCCATACTTGGGGGGGTGGGTCTTTTCAAGGAATAAATTCATGGTTTTAAAAATATTCATTCTTGGGCAGCTAGATGGCACAGTAGAACACTGGTCATGGAGTCAGGAGGAACCCAATTCAAATTTGAACTCAGAAACTTGATACTTACTATGTGACCTTGGGCAAGTCACTTAACCCCATTGCCTCAACAAAGCAAAAATTTAGTCGCAAGACCATAGATTCAATGATATCCTGTGGTAGCTGAGCTATCACAATGGAAAACCTGAAAACCAGGGATAGAAGCACAAAAATAGGTAATCATGGGATAAAATCTGGATTTGGAACCAAGTGAAGTGAGAATAGGGGAAATGAACTAGAATAGATGTGAGTAAAGAAACCTAAGGTTATGATAAAGTTTAAGTACAGATTTCATAGGAATCAAAAAATGGCAAAGTTAGAATAATAAGAGGTGGTTGTTAGAAAATGGAATTCCAAAGTTCTTGAGAACTAGAGAAAACTCATCTTGAGAAATAATGAGATCTTAGGTGTAGCCATATCTTTGTGTGACTCAAACCAGGCGGATATGAGGCTATCAAAGTTAAGGTAAATTAATTCAATGGTTATATTAACTGGATAATCAATCAGACCATGAATACTAATGGAGCAGAGGAAATTTTAGACAGAGAAATAAGTTTCATAATTATTATTTACATTGCTGAACGCAACATACATCCCTACACCATGTTGTTCAAGTTATTGAGATGAAGTCAATTAACTTTTAGTAAAGTACCTTGCCTCTCCAGGGGAATGAAAAGCCCCTATCAAAAAACAATTGATCCCTTATCTAACCTGAAAGAATTATGTCTTTGAGCTACCACCCCTCATCAATATATTCATCATCTCTGCTCTCATTACCTGTCTTCCCACTAACCTAAACATTTCATTATATGCATCCCTTACAAGTTCACCCTCTACTTAGTTGAGTTGTTTATTTTCTGGTGAAGAGTGTGATCCCATTGTTCAACTCTCATGTTCTTTTACCTTTCCTTATGGCTCATCCTCTCAAGGTGATTTATGTCATTGATGTGACTGTTGAAGCTGCTGCTGCTGCTGCTAATTATCCTTAGGAGATCAGTGACTTCCAACTGTCTGTACTCTTTCTTTTCCTTAGCTTCTGCTAACCACAGAAATACTTAAATGAATCTATTAGTCCCTAAAATTTCTTCTAGGTCAGAGTTGGTCTTTTACATGAATTCTTTCATGTTCTGTGTGAACTTTTAGCTGCCTACATTTTCCCCCAGCATCACTAATAACCTGGTAATTGAAGGTAGGTCTTAGGATGAAGTGAATGAGCTTGAGTTAGAGCAGAGAATCCATTTATAAACTTTGAGATGATAGATAAAAGTAAAAAATGTTGGGTGAGAGTTATATAAATAATTCCTCAGCAAATATTTCTTAGGTGCTCAATATGTGCTAGGCACTGTCTAAGCATTGAAGGTTCAAAGAAAGCTAAATAGTCCCCACATTGTAGGAACTCATTGTCTTAAGGATGAAACAATAAGCAAACAAGTATTTGCAAACATGCTATAGATAGAGTAAATGGAAATAACAGGCTGCATGGATTTCAAAAGAGGAGAAGTTATTAATGTATGCAGTAGAAGAATAACTTAGTTGTAACAGTCAGAGTAACAGGCTGTAGGGCCACTGTTCTAGGTCTGTGAATCAGTAAAATTGTAACCTCCTTGAGGGTAGGGGCTTTCATTTGCCTCTTTTTGTATCTCCAGTACTCAGTATAGTGCCTGGCACATTGTGAGCACTTAATAAATGCTTATTGATTAATTGATTGAAAAATAGGAAAAAAGGAGTAATTATTAATAGAAAAAGTTTCAGCCTTATGTGGCACACTTAAAAAAAGAATCTGTGGGGCGGCTAGGTGGTGCAGTGGATGAAGCACCGGCCCTGGAGTCAGGAGTACCTGGGTTCAAATCCGGTCTCAGACACTTAATAATTACCTGGCTGTGTGTGGCCTCGGGCAAGCCACTTAACCCCATTTGCTTTGCAAAAAAAAAAAAAAAAAAAAACCCAAAAAAAGAATCTGTTTTCAAGTAAAAGCAAAGAGATGAATTAAGTGGTAGTGAAAAGTTTGAGAATAGCAGGGGAGGTGACTGAGTTTAGAGCTGGGCTTTCTACCTATGGAAATAGAAGAAATTTGAATATGGGTGATTTCAATTGTGATAGACTAGGGTTTATCAGTGTAAGGATGAAAGTTTAGTTTTTGTAGAGTGGGATTTGTAGATAGAACTTGAAGACTCTTTTAAAACTGCAAGACAAGGGCTTAGTAGATAGAGCACCAGCCCTGGAGTCAGGAGGACTCAAGATCAAATTAGACCTCAGACACTTAATAATTGCCTAGCTGTGTGACCTTGGGCAAGTCACTTAATCCCATTGCCTTAAATAAAAATTTAAAAAAATGTTTAAAACTTGCAAGACAAAATGACTGACATTGCAAAAGTAATATAATAAGAGCTAGGTTCCAGATCTCTTTTTTCTGTCTTTTTTTTTTTTTGCTATGCCAATAATATTAACAATTAAGTTAATTCCTAGTATGGAAAATATTGAAATATTAGAGAATTCCCTGGGCCACTGAAAGGATTAATGACTTACCCATGATTACACAGTTAGAATTTGTTTGAGGCAATATTTGAACCCAGATTTTTCTGACTCACAAACTACCTAGGATTTACATAGGAATTTAAGGTCTTTTTAGATAGATAGATAGATAGATAGATAGATAGATAGATAGATAGATAGATAGATAGATAGATGAATGGATAAGATTTTTCCCTACAGGTGGTAGTCTGCTCTGTGATAATGTAAAACTCCATGACTTTTAGGTGAAGAGGGTGGCACAGGATCTCACCCATAGCAATACTTTTGCTGCTTTAAGATCTCTTTGGTGTTTGGCAGTGATTTCCTATTTTTTGAAGTGATTTCCTATTTCCTTATCTAGTTTATTTTGCAGGCTAAAAATTGAGGCAGAGTTAAGTGACTTTCCTGGGTTCATACAGCTGCCAAGTGTTTGAGACTGGATTTAAACTCAGGAAAATGAGTCTTCCTAACTCCAAGTCTAGTATTCTATGCATTGTACTGCCCAAAACTTATGAATTTTATGATATTATATTGTTAAACTGTTGCTGTACTCTATTTTGGAAAATATTTTCTATTTCCTTATTTGTATGGTATTGTGAGTTTTAAAAAAATTAATTTTGAAAAACTCTTTGTACTAATCAGATGAAAAAGGTCATGTAAATGTTTTAGTTTCATTCTGATGCCTCAAATAATGGACCTGCAGGGACAAAATCATAGTGTATTAACTTTACTAGAAATGAAAACCATAGAAGGGAACTCTAACTGGATATATCATTGAGTTTTAGTTGTACAAAAAAGTAAAATCATTGACCCCAGCAATAAAAACTAGGTTGAAGTCATCAAACCCAGAGACATCCCTTGTAATTGACTGTGAAGCACCCTAAGGTACTCAAAATTGAGGGATCAAGAAAGAAAATTATAGAAGCAGCATGGGAGTGTTGATACCTAAGAGCCCTAAAAATCCTATCATAAAACTGAAAACAAAAGAGAAGGGATCATATTTCTCATGTATCCTCTAATGATTCTTCCTCCCTGCATATCCTGTATTGATACCTTCCTGTTTGATATCCATCTAGACAAAAATCCCTCGACTAGATAAGACAATAAAACTTTAAGTCTACCATCACTGTCTTTCTTACTCATCTCTATGATAGTTTTTTTTGAAATAACTATATATTTATATGCTGTTCCACATTGATTTCTGTCTTACTCCAGCTCATAATTCTCTTTTCATATCATTTCTCTTTTACTTCCTTCATGGAAAGTTTTAAAGTATTTCAGTGTTCAATCCCTTTTCTTTCCTTCCTTCTAATCCACCTGTTGGTTGTAATTGGTTGTAATCAAAGTGTTATCAATTATTTTATAGTAAATTTGCTTAATTTTTTAATTGGATAAATTATATTTGTTCTACTCTCTATAATCAGAAATCCTCAGAATAAATACTTCAGGCAGAAAAATTTCTTTTCTTGAAAGTCTCTAGTTGCAGGAATTAATTGTGGTACACTGAAAAGAGTCTTAGCTCTTGAATTAGAAGGCCTGAAATCAAATCTTGTCTCTGTGAGATTCCCTGGACTTTGGTTTCCTCATCTCTAAAGGGAAGAGTTTGATAAACAATTTCTTTTATCCTTTATTAAATCAAGATAAATTTCATGATCAAAGTTATTTAATAAGGTAGGGGAATATGGGTAGTATAGTGGAGCACTAATCCTACACTCAGGAAGATCTGAGTTCAGATGTGGTCTCTAGCATTTACCAGCCATGTGACCTTGGACAAGTCACAACTTCTTTTTGCATCAGTTTCTTCAATTCCCAAGTAAAATTCCAATTTCTAGAGGAAACCTTTACTATTCCCTCTTAATAAGTATCTTTTCTCCTGTTTTTCCTTGTTTTTTTTATTTTTTTTTTTGGCAATGCAATGGCATTAAGTGACTTGCCCAAGGTCACACAGCAATTATTAAGTGTCTGAGGTTGGATTTGAACTCAGGTCCTCTATCCTCTATCAGGTGCTCTATCCACTGCACCACCTAGCTGTCCCCCTTGTTGGGTTTTTTCCATATATCCATTTAGCTTGTCTATATTTGTTCATGTATTGTTTCTCCCATTAAATTATGAGACCTTGAGGGCAGGGGTTGTCTTTTACCTCTTGGTATTCCTAGCATTTAACACAATATCTTAAGCATAGTAGGCTCCTAATAAATATTATTAACTTGACCTAGTGACTGACTAATAGACTTGAGGCAGAAAAATAAAATAAAATAAAATAAAATGCAATAGTCTATTTGGAAGGCAATAAGGATCAGAAGGTGACAGTAAATAAAAGAAAGGGTGTGTGTTTGTGTGTGTGTGTGTGTGTGTGTGTGTGTACCTATGTCTATGTGTTCATATATATGTGCAAATATAAGAAAAATTATGGGGGAAATTAGCAAAATCATATAGCACTTTCATGATCCTATGAACATCTTGTTATCAGTGGCAAATATGAAACATCAAGACTAATTGAGCAAGAGAGTACAGGAGAGATAAAGAAGAATCACAAATGAGAAAGAATAGAGTAGGAGAGGAACAAGTTATGACACCTAAAGAAAAAAAACCTAGAAAATAATGGCCCAGTTCTTCAAAGATAATAAGAGAAAGGAAACAAGTTAAAAAGTAAGATTTCTCAATAGGAATGTTAATTTTATTCCTGCACAGGATAGACCATATTTAGTAGTATCCCTCAAGAAGACAAAAAGGACAGATTTTTTTGACCCTTTTGTCCCAGTCCATATTCTATTTTATATTCTACACTTGTATTGGCTCTTAATGATTTCACTGGACAGCTTCTTACTTTTTTTGCAAAGAAAAATAAAATAAAATCCTACCAGAAATTGGGGTTTCAGTAGATTACCCCCAAAAGAATAACAGGTGATTTATTATTGCCATTATCTTCTCACATCACAATACTTTCCTTTAATTTTCTGAATGATATTTTAGCTTCATCTCTCTACCTTCATATGCTTGTAGACTATCTGACTCATTTTCTACCCAAAGGATCTTTTCAAAGGATCTTAGATTTAAATCTGGAAGGTATCTTCAAGGTCATTCAGACTAACAATATTATTTTAAAGATGAGGAAAGTAAGATTAAATGTCTTGCCTTATGAATACTTCATTTCATGGCAGAACCTTGCTATTATACATTGTTCTATTTTTTTTAATCTTTCATTACATTGCCAGATCTCCATGGTTTCTAGCTTATCCTCTGATAAAAACAACATTATTCTATGCATTTTTCAATATTCTTTTATTTATCTCTAGTTACACATGAAAACTTTTTTTTCTTTTTTGGTTTTTGCAAGGCAATGGGGTTAAGTGACTTACCCAAGGTCTCACATTTAAGTAATTATTAAGTGTCTGAGGCTGGATTTGAACTCTGGTCTAACTAATTCCACGGCCAGTGCTCTATCCACTATGTCACCTAGCTGCCCCTCCATGTAAAAACAATTTTTAACATTCATTTTTAAAACTGAGTTCCAAATTCTCTCCCTTCCTTCAATACCCCCCAACCCCATTGAGAAACCAAGCAATTTAATATAAATGTTTAGTCATGTGAAACATTACCATTATAGTCATTTTATAAAAGTAAACAGTACCCCCCCAAAAAAAAGAAACCTCAATAAAAATAAAGTTAAAAAAAACACTTCGATCTATACTGACACCACCAGTTCTTTCTCTGGGGATGGATAATATTCTTTGTCATAAGTCCTTCATAGTTGTCTTGGGTTCCAGTAATAATGAGAAAAGCAAAGTTATTCACAGCTGATCACTCTACCATGATACTGTGATTTTGTATACTATATATTTCACTTTGCATCAGCTCATCTAAGCTTTTCCAGGTTTTTCTAAGAGCATCTTGCTCATCACTTCTAGTAGAATAGCATTCCATCATAATTACATACAACAATTTGTTCAGTCATTCCCTAACTGATGAGCATTCTCTGAATTTGCAATTCCTTGCCAAAGAGTTGCTATAAACAACTTTTCTTGTTTATTTGGATTTTTTTATCTCTTTTGGAATACAGACCTATTATGGCATTGCTAGGTCAAAGGTAAGCATGGTTTTATTTCCCCCCTGCACTGTTTGTTTTCTATTATCTCTCTCCTTTCATCCTTTCCCTCCTCAAATGTATTTTGCTTTTGACTAGCTCCATACCCCCATCCCTCTTACAACCCCCACTTCTCTTATCCCCTTCCCCTCTATGTACATTATTCTCTTTGAGAGATGAGAGTAAGGTTCCCCTCTCCTCCCCCCCCATCTTTCAATTTTATGTAAAAGCTTGCCTCTTTTGTGTGAGATAATTTATCCAATTCTACCTCCCCGTTGCCTTTATCCCAATACATTCCTCTCTCACTTCTTAATTTTATTTTTTAGATATCATCCTCTCATATTCATCTCATACCTATCTATCTCTATATATCTGTAGATATATACAGATATATGCTTAACCCTCTAACTTATCTTGATAATGAGGAAGGTCATATGACTTATCAGTATTATCTTCCTAAGTAGGAATTTAAAGAGTTCAACACCATTAATTCCTTTATTATTTCCCTTTCTCATCACTTTTTTCATGCTTCTTCTTGAGTCTCATATTTAAAGATCAAATTTTCTGTTCAGCTCTGATCTTTTCATCAAGAAACTTTGAAAGTCTCCTGTTTCATTGAATATCCATCTTTTCCTTTGAAGTATTCTTTTTCCGTTGAAGTATACTCAGTTTTTCTGAGTAGTTTAGTCCTGGTTGTTATCTAAGCTCTTTTGCCTTCTGGAATAGCATATTCCAAGTCCTATAATCCTTTAATGTAGAAGCTGTTAAATTTTATGTTATCCTGACTGAGGGTACATGAAACTTGAATTGTTTCTTTCTGGATGCTTGCAATATTTTCTCCTTTACCTGGAAACTCTGGAATTGAACTAGAATATTTCTGGGAGTTTTCATTTTGAGATCTCTTTCAAGAGGTGATTAGTAGAATCTATCAAATTCTATTCTTACTCTCTATTCTAGAATACAGGAAGTTTTCCATAATAATTTCTTGAAATATTTTTCAATAATGAAATGAAATGAAAATGAAAAATTTTTGATAATGACTTTGGGAAGTCCAATAATTGTCCTCAAATCTGTGGCTTAGAAAAGACATAGATATCTTTTAATGTTTGTGTTGTCACTATTATTCATTAATAGAAATATTTTATATCTTATAATTTATTTTATAATATATAACAGATATATATCTATATGTGGTATATATTACTTATTTATTATAATAAAAATATCTATTGACATAACCAATTGAATCAGAGCCTAGAAAAAAATAACCATATAAACAAAGCAAAATACAGCAGGAAAATATGTGTCAGATACAGCCCTAAAGACTGGATCTTGATCCAACAATAGCAATGGCCTGTACAGTTTATTATTAAATTATTAATTATCTATGATACCATTTAGGAAGATGTAATGTTTTCACTTAACCCTTTTAATGATATCTGTATTTTCTTTTGTTTTAACTAAGGTAAGCATTGTTACTCCTGCTTTTTTTCAATATGTTCTGCTTTAGTCTTATAAACAACATACTGTAGGTTTGGGGTTTGTAATTAACTCTTCTATCCACTTCCATTTTATGGGAGAATTCAACTCAATCACGTTCACAGTTATAATCACTAATTCTTTATTTTCCTCCAATCTATCTCCACTCCATTTGTATTTTCTCTTTTTTACCCTATTCCTCCTCATCACGTTTTGCTTGTGAAAACTGCCTCCCTCAAACCACCCACCACTCTCAGTCCCCTAACTTTTCTTTCTCCTTTCCCCTTTTACTTTTCTCCTACTTTCTTCACTCCTTTCTATCAGTCCTTCCTTACCTTCCTACCCACACCTTTCCCCTCCTTAATGCCTAAAGGGTAAAATAAATTTCAAAACCCAAATGAGCATATGTGTTATTCCTTCTTTAAGCCAAATCTGATAAAAGTAATATTTAAGCAATTCCTACTCCCTCCCTTTCCCTCCTTTACTATAATAGACCCTTTTCACCTCTTTATGTGATATAATTTACCCTGTTCTGCCTCCCCCTTCCTCTCATCCCAGTATAATCCATTTTTAAAATGTCTTAATTTTTCTTAATTATCCCATCAATTTATGTTAATCAGTCTAAGTATACTCCCTCTAAAAGAGACCTACTTCATAAAAATTATGCATATCATTCTTTCATGTAGGGAGGACCAGTTTAATCTTAATGACCAATAGTCTTTTTCTTTTTTCTCTAATCTTTTTCCTTGAAAGAGTAAACTCAATTTTGCTGATAGTTGATTCCTAATTATAGTTCAAGCTCCTTTGTCTTCCAGAATACCATAGTCTAGGACCATCAAACCTTTCATGCTGCTAAATCCAAGGTAATCCTGACTGTAGCTCCTTGGTATTTGAATAGCTTCTTTCTGACTGTTTTCAGGATTTTCTCCTTGCTCTGACAATTATGGAAATTGACTACAATATTCCTTGATATTTTCATTTTGAGGTCCCTTTCAGGAGATGATTGGTAGATTCTTTCAATGACTATTTTCCCCTCTGGTTCAAGAATACCATTTTTCCTTGATGATTTCTTGAAATATGATCTCTAGGCTGTTTTTTTTTATCATGGCTTTCAGGTAGTTCAATCATTCTTAAATTATCTCTTCTGGATCTGTGTTTTAGGTCAGTTGCTTTTCCAATGAGGTATTTTATATTTTCTTTTTTTTTTTATTTTTTGCTTTTGTTTGACTTATTCTTGATGTCTCATGGAGTCTTTTTTATTTTTTTAGGTTTTTTGCAAGGCACTGAGTTTAAGTGGCTTGTCCAAGGCCACACAGCTAGGTAATTATTAAGTGTCTGAGGCCAGACTTGAACTCAAGTACTTCTGATTCCAGGGCCAGTGCTCTAACCACTGCGCCACCTAGCCACCCCTCTCATGGAGTCCTTAACCCTCCCTTGCCCCAGTCTAATCTTCAAGGAACTATTTTCTGTAGTTAGTTTTTGCATCCCCATTTCTATTTCTTTTTTTATTTTATTTCTATTTTTAAATGAGTTGTTATTTTTCCATTTACCATTGCTTATCTTCTTTTTGCATTTGCCCAAATATATTTTTAGAGAATTTATTTCTTGAGTAATTTTTGTGCTTCCTTTTGCAAAATCTTGAAATTCTCTTGCATTTCTTTTCCCAATTTTTTAAATTGATCTTTAAAATTCTTTTTGAGTTCTTCAAAGAAGTCTTATTGGATTGGAAACCAATTCATATTCTCCTCTGCAGCTTCACATGTGCAACTTTTTATGCCATCCTATTCTGAGATGGTGTTTTGTTCATCCTTATCTCCAGAGTAACTTTCTATAATTCTGACTTTTCTTATTCTTCTTTATTTCCATGCACTTTCCCAAGCTTCTTGTGTTGGGGGAGAGATCCACTTACAGACTTTCAACACTGAGAACCCTAGAGGCCTGCTCACTGAACTAGTCCATCCAGTTTCTCTGACTGAACAGGGGTTCTTTGGTAACTGGGTTGAAGCCCTCCCAGCTAGCCTACTGTCATTGACTTGCTAAGCCAATATTCCAGGGTCCTCTGTTTCAGATCTCTCCTCTACACCCTTGGTTCCAATTCCCAACTCTGTGTACACTCCCTCTTCCCCTGAGACAGAATTCCAAGAAAATGCTCTACTTTTTGTGAATTACATCACTCTAGAATTAATTTAGAGACTCAATTAGATTGCTTTTGAGGGAAACCCAGGAGAGCTTAAGAAAGTCCTGGTTTCTCTCTACCACTTTGGTTCTGTCCTTCTACTTCAGTAATATTTAAATTATCTCTCCTGGATTTATTGTCTAGGTCAATTGCTTTTTTTTTTAATTTTTATTAAAGATATTATTTAAGTTTTACAGTTTTCCTCCAATCTTGCTTCCCTCCCCCCACCCCCACCCCACAGATAGCACTCCGTCAGTCTTTACTTTGTTTCCATGTTGTACCTTGATCCAAATTGGGTGTGATGAGAGAGAAATCATATCCTTAAAGAGAACAGAATTCTCAGAGGTAACCAGATCAGACAATAAGACATCTGGGTTTTTTTTTCCAAATTAAAGGGAATAGTCCTTGTACTTTGTTCAAACTCCACAGCTCCTTATCTGGATACAGATGGTACTCTCCTTTGCAGACAGCCACAAAGTGCTCCCAATTGTTGCGCTGATGGACTGAGCAAGTCCTTCAAGGTTGAACATCACTCCCATGTTGCTCTTAGGGTGTACAGTGTTTTTCTGGTTCTGCTCATCTCACTCAGCATCAGTTCATGCAAATCCTTCCTGGATTCTAATAGAACAACAGTGTTCCATGGCATACATATACCACAGTTTGCTAAACCATTCCCCAATTGAAGGACATTTACTGGATTTCCAATTCTTTGCCACCACAAACAGGGCTGCTATAAATATTTTTGTACAAGTAATGTTTTTACCCTTTTTCCTCATCTCTTCAGGGTATAGACCCAGTAGTGGTATTGCTGGGTCAAAGGGTATGCACATTTTTGTTGCCCTTTGGTCATAGTTCCAAATAGCTCTCCAGAAAGGTTGGATGAGTTCACAGCTCCACCAACAGTATAATAGTGTCCCAGATTTCCCACATCCCTTCCAACAATGATCATTATCCTTCCTGGTCATACTGGCCAATCTGAGAGGTGTGAGGTGGTACCTCAGCGAAGCTTTAATTTGCATTTCTCTAATAATTAATGATTTAGAGCATTTTTTCATGTGGCTATGGATTGCTTTGATCTCCTCATCTGTAAATTGCCTTTGCATGTCCTTTGACCATTTGTCAATTGGGGAATGGCTTTTTGTTTTAAAAATATGACTCAGTTCTCTGTATATTTTAGAAATGAGTCCTTTGTCAGAATCATTAGTTGTAAAGATTGTTTCCCAATTTACTATTTTTCTTTTGATCTTGATTACATTGGTTTTATCTGTGCAAAAACTTTTTAATTTAATGTAATTGAAATCATCTAATTGGTTTTTAGTGATGTTCTCCAACTCTTCCTTAGTCATAAACTGTTCCCCTTTCCATAGATCTGACAGGTAGACTAGTCCTTGATCTTCTAATTTGCTTATAGTATTGTTTTTTATGTCTATGTCCTGTAACCATTTGGATCTTATCTTGGTAAAGGGTGTGAGGTGTTGGTCTAATATAAGTTTCTTCCATACTAACTTCCAATTATACCAGCAGTTTTTATCAAAGAGGGAGTTTTTATCCCTGTGGCCTGACTCTTTGGGTTTATCAAAAAACAGATTACTATAATCCTCTCCTGCTTTTACACCTAGTGTATTCCACTGGTCCACCACTCTATTTATTTTTTTCTGTTTTTTTTAGGTCACCACTCTATTTCTTAGCCAATACCAAACAGTTTTTATGACTGATGCTTTAAAATATAATTTTAGATTGGGTAGTGCTAAGCCACCTTCGTTTGCATTTTTTTTTCATTAAGCTCCTGGCAATTCTTGACTTTTTATTTCTCCATATGAATTTACTTACAATTTCCTGTCCCCCTTTTTAGGGACATAGTGTATTTTTTTTAGATCATTCTATCTAAGTCATAGAAAATTCTGAGTGTCTGTCCTTTCTAGTTCAGTATATTCTGTTGAATAGAGTCCAAATTCCTGAGAGTTATTAGAGTCTTTCTCCCCAGTGGAGTTAAAGCCAGTTACATCCCATTAGATTTCAGTCTCATGGATAGGTCATGGATGTCCATCATTTCTGGCTAGGTATATTCTCTCTGTTAGAGTTACATTTCTCAGGATTTATGAGAGTCTCTACCCCCCCCCCCATGCTGGGATATAGACAGTTTCAACTTGCTGGATTGCATTTTTTTCCTTTTACCGCCTCCCCCCCTTTTTTTACCTTTTCATGTGTCTCTTGAACTTCCTGTTTGAAGTCCAAATTTTCTGTTTAACTCTGGTCTTTTCATGAGAATTTTTTGGAGTTCTTCCATTTCGTTAAATATCCATCTTTTTCCCTGGAAGAGAAGGCTCAGTTTTGCAGGAAAGTAGATTGATTCTTCGTTGCATTCCAAGCTCCCTTGCTTTTCGAAATATCTCATTCCAGGCTCTTCGATCCCTTAATGTTGATGCAGCCAGGTCCTGCATGATCCTTACTGTGGCTCCTTGATATTTAAATTTTTTCTTTCTGGCTGCTTGCAGGATTTTCTCTTTTATCTGATAGTTCTGGAGTTTGGCCACAACATTCCTTGGTGTTTTCCTTTTAGGATCTTTTTCTGGTGGGGATCAATGTACTCTTTCAATAACTACTTTGCCCTCCGATTCCATGATGCCAGGGTAGTTTTCCATCACTAGATCCTGTAATATTAAGTCCAGGCTTTTTTTCTCTTCAATGTTTTCAGGAAGTCCTATAATTTTCAGGTTGCCCCTCCTCGATCTATTCTCAAGGTCAGTGGTTTTGTTGATGAGGTATTTCACATTTGCTTCTATTTTTTCTATTTTTTGATTTTGTTTAACTGTCTCTTGCTGTCTCGTGGAGTCATTAGTTTCTGTAGACACCATTATTTTGGGGGGGGAGGAGTTTTCTTCATTAACCTTTTCCAATTGGTCAATTCTACTTTTGAAAGAGCTTTCCATTTGACCAATTGAGGTTTTGAGAGAATTAATTTCTTTTTGCATTTGCTCATTTGAGGATCTAAGAGAATTATTCTCATTTTGTAATTGTCCAATTGATCTGAGAGATTTATTCTCCTTTTGTGTTTGTCCAATTGTACTTTCTAAGGTTTTGTTTTCTTGTTGCAAGGTATTAATTGTCTCCCCCAAATTTTCCAGTTGATTTTTAAACTCCTTCCTTATTTCTTCAAGGAAGTCTTTCTGTGCTGGAGACCAGATTGTATTCTCCTCAGATTTTCCAGGTCTCTCTGGGTTGGGGTCTTTCCCTTCCAGGAATTTTTCTATGGATCCACCTTTCCACTGACCCTTCTTCATTATGCTAAGACCTTGAGTTGGGTGGAGCTGGTTCACCTGGGCTTGGGATCGCTAAAGGCTTTACTGAGTGCAGTTTCTCTGGCTGGCCAGTAGGAGGTGCTGGTTGCCCTCTCTGGGGTGTCTGTGACCTTGGTTGCTAGGCCTTCTCCCTTTGCTTGAGGGAGGGAATTGGAGCTATTGAATTCTTTTGCTTTCAATCAATGGTGGGCTTTACCCTGACCTGAGGTGATTCCTCAGCTGGGCTGGTTCTTTTGCTCACACACCTGTGCCTGAGGCAGAAATAATTTGCATTTGTTTGGGAGGAGGCCTCAGTGCAAGGGAGGTGTGGGCTCAGAGTTTCTCAGACCTGAGGAGCCCAGGGATGGCATCTGCAGCTCTCCCGCCCCAGACCTCTCCCCACAGCCCCCTCCCCAAGCTCAAGGGGGACAGCACCAACACCAGCGCCCCTGCTTCCCCACGGACCCAAGCCCCCCTCGTCCAGCCCCACCACTGATCCAGCAGGTCCGGCTCTCGAGCCCCCAGACTCCCATTTCCGATTCAGCCATTGGTCTGGCTGATCTTCCCTGGGAGCTCAGACTCACCTGCCGGCACTCAGCCAAGGCTGCTGCGGGAGACAAATCCTGAGGTAGATTTTCCTCTCCTGGCTTTTCTTTCTGGGTTTCCTGGTTTGGATTTCTTTTAAGAGGTTTGTTTCATGTGATAGATGGGGAAGAGATCAGGAGACTTTAGAACTGTGCCTGTCTTCTCTCTGCCATCTTGGCCGGAAGTCTCCAATTGCTTTCTCAATAAGATATTTCACATTGTCTTCTACTTTTTCAGTCTTTTCATTTTTTCTTGATTTCTCATAAAGTCAATAGGTTAATTCTAATTTTTAAGTGTCTATTTTCTTCAGTGAACTTCTGTACTTTTTTTCCACTTTTTAAAGAGTTTTTATTCTTCAGTGAATTTTTATATCTCTTTTTCCATTTGGTCAATTCTGCTTTTTAAGTCATTGGTTTCCTTAATGATTTTTGGACCTATTTCATCATTTAGTTGAGGCAAGTTTTTAGAATGTTAATTTCTTTAGTATTTGTGGTATCTTTTTTTACCAAGCTGCTGACCCATTTTTCATGATTTTCTTGTATCACTTTCATTTTTCTTCCTAATTTTCCTCTACCACTCTTACTTGATTTTCCAAATCTCTTTTGAGCTCTTCCATGGCTTAAGACCAATTCATATTTTTCTTGGAGGTTTTAGATATAGGAAGTTTGACTTTATAGACTTTTCCTGAATGTTTTGATCTCCCTTGTCACTGTAGTAACTCTATGGTAAGAAGTTTTTGACTTGTTTGTTGGATTTTTTTGGCTCATTTGTTCCAACCTAAGAATTGATTTTAACTCTTTCTTTAAAGTAGGAACTCTACTTCCAGAGTGGAGAGTACACTGTCCTGCAGGGGTCCAGCCTCCGTGGGGTCCTTGGAACCTGACAGGAGGGATAGAGTAGGCGAAATGAGTTGAGTCAACACAGGGGTAAAGGCAGGAGCAGATTGACTGACTGTCAGCTGCTTAGATTTATTTTTATAGTCTCAGAATCATGTATGCATCAAGCAAGCAAGCTAAGATCATTTCCTTGGTTACAAAAGTGTACAATTTTCATTATCAATCATATAATTCATGTGGTTACAAGTTTTAATCATGTGATTATAAGTTTAATTAATAATCATATAGTTGATTGATTTCTTATCCCCACTCAGACCATGATGACCTCAACATACCTGTTACCTTATTTATTACTACATTGTATAATTTTTAATTCATTTAAGTTATTAATTAAGCAATTCTTTTAATGGAAAGTTTTTTATATTTTTTGTGTAAGTAATGTTTTTCAATACACTTCCTTAACAATCTATAGTGAGGAATTTATGCTTGTCTACACATCCATTAACTCTTACAATACCCAATTTTTCTTTCAGGCCTTGTTGGTAGAAACCACAGTTTCTGTGACTTTTTTATTCTTTCCCATGAAACTAAAGCTCCTGGAGTTCACATATTGGTCACCTGTACTAACTATTTTCTCACCATCTTTTTCAGATATTCCTATGTATGATAAGGGGGACAAAACTATTAATTTTCCTGGAATTCTTTCTGACCCATCTTGTATGTGTATTCCCTGTATATATTCTGACATCTCCTTGGAATTCCCAGTGTTGGGTTTTCCAGAGATTTCATAATGTTGAAGCCTTTTGTATGCCTCAGGGAAAGGCAGTCCTGTTAAATTTGGACAGTTTACAATCTGTTTTGTTCAAGGAATTTTTCTGAAATCCTCCCTTTATAGTCATTCCAGTATTAGAGTGAGTAAATATTACAAACAATAATAGACCTATAAATATTGGTGTGCATGAAATCCCTATATATATTGAAGAAGGAAATGTTGTTCCATTAGGCAGTGTGACCACCTTGAGTCTTCTTGCTCTAACTGTGTCAAACAGCTTAGAGACCCTGGCTCCCAACACTGTCCCAAGATTCTGGGGGCTTTTTGCAGCTATTTTCAGAAATACTTCTGGGGACCTATAAGTTTTCAGTTCTTCCAAACGGGTATGATCTAAGCAAAGCTTTTCCATTCTCTTGGCTCATGTTGTGGGCTATGAGTGAACACAAACATTCTTTTCTGCCCTGGAACTATGAGGAAGGTCCCTGTTCCCCTGGGTCAGCAAGATCTGGTGGGCTACTGATCCTCTTATCCCTAGGAATGCAAAACAGGACTGGGACCCAGATTCAAGAATGGGCAAAGCAAGAGTCCTGCCTCAGTGCTAGCAAAGAGAGCCCTGTTATCTCCTTCTAACCCCCTTGCCATCTGTGGGCTGAGAGTTCTGCAAGTAACTTCTGCCACTGACAACTCAATGACTTCCAAGGCTTCCTCTGGGTTTGGGCTGCTCTGGCACAGCCATGCTGGTCTTTGCTTCTCTCTGCCAACTTTCTAACTTGGCTTGGGCTGGAAAATTGTTTCATTCCATTTTTTGAGTTATTCTGTTCTAGAATTTGTTTAGTCATTATTTAAAATTATTTGGAGGAGTCTGGGGGAAGAGCTTGGGTAAATCCCTGCCTTTACTCTGTCACCTTTACTCTGCCTCTGTATTCCCTTATGCATTTCAATTATAAATTTTTCATTGTATAAAATCTATATTCAAGAGGAAATTTCCAAAAAAACTGTGTTTTCCTATTTGATGTATTTTACTAATTATGATCTTGGGAGTCAGAGATACTAGCTTCTAATACCAGCTTAAATTACTATGTCCTTAAGTTATCTGTCTTGGTTTATTTATCTATATAATGAACTCTGGTTTATGAATAATCATTAGGTGAACTTTTTAGTTCTAAAATTTTAACCTTCTAAAATCTAAAATCTCAGAATAACTGAGAACAGAAATAGTAGTTATCCTTATTTTACAGGTGAAGAAAATGATATTCAGAAAGGCTACATTACTTTTTTTATCATTACAGAAGATTGTGTCAGAGACTGACCTAAAACCCTGGTATCCTTATTTTAAGATAAAATTCTTTCTTCTACACCATCTCACATGGTATATAAGAAATCAACTAAACAAAGTTGTATAAGAAAAACTGAGGCTAGAAAGATCCATTACATGTGAGAAAATAAAGAAAATCTTAAGAATAACTTCATTAAGCTAGACCTCAAAATGAGAATGATTTAAAAACAAGAAATTGAAGCAGTGTATGGAATAGCCTTGGTGTGGGACCTTGAGAATGGCAGAATGGGAATATCAGAATCTCAAGAGGGTGATGGATCAGTAGAGAACAGAGATAAGATGGCTTACTAGAGCAGGAAGTGAAGACACTGGAAAGTAAGAAAAACAGAAAAAAATCAAGATACCAGGGATGAGGTCATAATGGATCATAGAGGGTGAGCTCAAAAGGAGTAAGGATAGTTGATGATGTTAAAAAAAATACTGAATTTCTTTCTGTCTCTTACTTCACATGTCCAAACTCTACCAAGATCTATAGATTTCATCTTTTTACACTGTCTCTCAGATATGCTCCTTCTCTCCTCTAACACTACCATCAATCCAGTGCAGGCCCTCATTACCTCAAGTCCCTCTGCATTGCAATCTATTCTCTATTCAGTCACTAATGTGCTTTTCCTAAAATTCAGATTTGATCATGTAATTCCCCTACTCAATAAACTCCAGTAATTTCCTATTGCCTTCAAGATCAAATACAAAATGCTCTGTTGGGCATCCAAAACCCTATAAAACCAAACTCTTCCTGTCCTTTCGATATTCTTTTATCTTACTATGTAATACATTATCTTTGATCCCATACTAGGTGCACCTAGCTATTCTATAAAGAAGACAGTCAATTGCTTTGTTTCAGTCATTTTTTCTGACTGTGTCTTATGTTTGGAATGCTCTCCCTCCTCTGCTCTGACTACTAACCTCCCTGGTTTCTAAGGTCCAATGAATATCCCATATTCTACAAAAGTCTTTCCCCAATTCCACTTAATTACAGTGCCTTCCTTCTTTCAGTTATTCCCTATTTATCCTTCTTTTAGGTTGCTTAGAATATATTGGCTTATATGCTTTTTTGCATATTAGATTGTAGTCTTTGAGGTCATGAACTATTTTTGTTTTGTCTTTTTTGCATCTCCACTATTTAACACCATACCTGGCATGTAGTAGGAGAAGTTTCATTCAACATGATTTGATGCTTCTCCAGTTTTTGTTTTTTTAATTGCATGATCAATTCCTTGATTTACTCTATCTTTTATTTTTTAAATAAAATTTAAATTTATTCAACTAATTAAAATCTATACTTTATCTCTCATCACTTTCCCCTCCCTCAACCAAAGAAGAGAGAAAAACAACTCCTGCAATAAATATAGTCAAGTAAAACAAATTTCCACATTAGTTGTGTCTAAAAATGTCTGTCAATATCCATAATCCTTCTTTGTTAAGCTCTGGAAGTTAAGTTCTCTGGAATTATAGCTAGCCATTGCACTAATTCTTTGTCTTTACAATGCTGTTAGGGTATTATTTGTCCTCCTGATTCTTATCACTTCATTCTGCATAATTTTATAGATACCTTCCCTGGTTTCTCTATTTCATCATTTATTATAGCACAAAAGTATTCCATTTATGTCCAATAATTTGCCCAGTCATTCCCTATTTGATGGTCACTCTCTTAATTTCCATTTCTTTTCCATCACAAAAAAGAGTGGCTATAAATAATTTTGTATGTATGATTATATCATATTCCTCATTATTTAATCTCTGATGTATGGAACAAGTAAAGGTATCACTAGGTCAAAAGGTTTACAGAGTTTATTACCTTTTGGGGCATAGTTTTAAGCTGCCTTCCAGAAAGGTCAGACAAGTTCATAGCCCCACCAACAGCATATTAATACTACATCATTTCCCATCCTTCATATCTACCATTTTCTTTTGATGTGAATAATCAATCTGGTAAGTATAAAATATAAGATCGAAGTTATTTTACCTTGAGTTCCCTATTTGTAATTTGAAACGATCTTTAATATGACTATCAATAGTTTGTGTTTTCTCCCCTGAAGAAAAAATACTTTTTCCTATATTTTAACAATTTATCAATTAGAGATTGTCTCTTATTCTTACAATCAGTCCCCTGTGTATCTTGGGAGGGCAGTTAAGTGACATAGTGGATAGAATACCAGTCAGGAAGTCTTATTTCCTGAACTTAAATTTCAGGTATTTAATTCAGATATTTAATAGTTTTGTGACTCTAGTCAAATTATTTAACTTTGCCTCAGCTTCCTCATCTATAAATGATCTGGAGAAGGAAATGACAAGCCATTCCAATATGTTTGTCAAGAAAACCCAAATGGGGTCAAAAAGAGCTGGACAAGACAAAAAAATTGAATAACAAAAATATCTTAGAACAGAGAAACTTAATGAAAAGATTTTTTCAGTCATCTGTTTCTTTAACTTTAACTTTATATTAAAAAATTTTATATATATAAAATTTTATATATATAAAAACTTTATATTAAAAAAATTACATAATTAAAATTTTATCAATTTATCTTTTTGATACTCTTTTTTTCTTTGGACATGAACACTTCCTCTATCTAGAGATCTAAAAGTTATTTTCTTCTTTGTTCATGATATTATTTTTGTTCATATTATTTTTATGTCTAAATTATGTACTAATGGATCTTATCTCAGAATACAATGTGAGAATCCTAATCTATACCTAATTTCTACCAGTCTGCTTTCCAGTTTTTCCCAGCAGTTTTTATTGAATAGCAAGTTCTTATCACTATGATCTTTGAGCTTACAAATAATAGACTACTGTATTTATTTGCTTATGTTTTTTGAGAACCTAACCAAATTCATGAGTAATATGCTGTTTTGCATATTACTAGTATTTAATTTTTAATTACATGCAAAGCATTCATTTTGGTATGACTTTGAGTTCGATATTTTTCTCCCTCCCTCCCTTATCTATCTCCTCTCCAAAACAACAAATGATCAAAATATTAAACTATTTTGATAATTATTGAGTTCTGTTTATCTTTAAGTCCTCTGCCTTTCACTTCAATTTCACTTTGAAATTCAGTCATACCCTAGATTCTGTTTCTACTTTTTGATAGTCCAGTATATAAAACCCCAGTCTTAACTTTTCTACTAAGTAGAGTCATCTAATAAGTAGTGTTTTGTGCACTGAGATCCCTAATAGATCTAGGTCAGATATCAGAGACTGTGCTGATTTGGGATCTCTTGGAGAATGCTAAGGCATAACAGATTCCTTGGTCACTTCATCTCACACAATCATCTCATAGGGCCTAACTTTATCCTAGATTTAAACCTGGAGAACTCTACTCTGTAGTCTGGGAATCTCTGCCTTATCTCCTCCATTCTCTCGAGCAGAAGTGTTGGTTTTGCCTCATTGTGCAGTTCCAATAATCTAAGACTCAGGATCTCATTATCTTCAGTCACCATTTGCTTGATATTGCTATGATTTCTGGTCTTACAGTCAAGATGCCTATAGGTTTCTTATTGTTCAGTCCAGCATTGGATTGAGGAACAAATACTGTTTATATTTAGTTTCATGGAATCATTGCTTCATCTGTCTTTTTTATCCTTGCTAGAAATTTTCTCAAGGATAATGGACTTGAACCAAACTATTTATGTATTCTTTGCCAGAAAAATGAATATCTTCTTTATAATCAAATTTACTTAATGTTTCCTATGTATCCATATTTGTCTCTCCAGAAAATTTATTTTTTCTGCCCATCAATATTATTGAAATTCATATTTTCATAATTGTATTCTTAAGAATTTTCTGTAACTCCTGGACTTATTTCTATAAAAATGTATTCCACTGAACTTCCTCAACTTCTTTTCTTTCAAATTAATCATTTGAAATATGCTGTCTCCAGATCTAGGGATCATGAAAGACTATGACCAATTTTCTTTTCCTCAACCATAAACTCTAAGAAAATTCACTTTCTCCCAAGAGTGCTATCATTTGCTTTCCAACAATCTGTCTCTCCCGGTTAGTGAGAATCATATCCAAAAGAGAATTTCCCTTTTTTATTTCCTCCAATTTTTTGAAGAACCATATTATCAACACATGCCAGAAAGTTATGTCCTACTCTTCTGTTGTCAGAAAAAGAGCTCCAAGGTTTTTAAATTATTAAAAATCCCCATCACCACTCTTTTATATCCCTCTGCCAGGTTTAGGAATCTGTCTTTCAATTTCCTCATCTTTTTTATTCATCTGTCTCCAGAAGGAGAAATTAGTATTTACCAAAAAAAATTAAAAAAATAAATCACTTGTTTCTGTTTTCCTTGACTTTCATTTAAATGCCTTTTTAATATGCTTCCCTAATCTGGACTCTATAATCTCTGCCTTATGAATATGTTTTCTTAAATGCATTTCTCCTCCATTTCCATATATATAAATATATATATATATATAATTTTTGCTTTTAATAAGGTATACTCATCCAGAGCTTCAATCCTGTCATGAATTTTTATCCCACCAAGTTTCAAGGATAAAGAGGCAGCTAACATAACAGTGGATAGAGGATTGGGTCTGGGGAGACAGGAAAAGGAAAACCTGAGATTAAATCTAACCTCAGACAATTACTATCTGTATGAAGCCTTGGCAAATCACTTAACCACTTTTGCCTCAGTTTCTTCAAATGCAAGATGGGAATGATAATAACACCTTACCCAGCAGGGTTATTGTAAAGATAAGTACCTGCCACATATTAGATTCTTAATAAATGCTTATTCTCTCCCTTTCCCATATGAAATGTCAATTTCTCTGTCAGTTTCATCTTTAAAATGAAAAGTTTTGACTATATGACTTAAATGATTATATACTTTATAGTGCTAAATCTGACTAATGCATAGTAGGTGCTTTATAAACATATATATATATATACACACATATATATATATATACATATATATTCCCTTCCTTCCCCCAAATATCAAAAGATAAATGCACCTTTATTTCCTTTTGCTTACTGATGAAATTTGGAAATTTGTGTGTGAATATTTAAAGTCATGGTTTTTATACCAGATTATTTTTTCCTCCCATTAATTTATGGGTCTCACAAATGCTATTCTTCTTATTGCATAGCTATTATTTCTATTATGTCTAGCTCTGTGTATCTAAAGATAGTTTTCTTTCTTTTTCCTCTTTATTAAAATCAATTTGTCTAATTTTCAGGACATTGGACAAATGCTTTCTGATCAACCTTTAATAAATTTATTCTATTCCTTGTCAAAAATCTTCTTGTATTTTAACCATTTATCCTTAAATCCAAATCCTATTCTCAGACACACTCATTTTTTACTTACTGAATCCATTTTTTTCTGTATTCCTTACCTTCAGTCAATTGCAATAAGTAAAGTTAACTTGTACCCAAAGGATCTTCATTTTTTAACCTAATATTTTATAATCTTTGTCAATACTTTTAAGATTCTTTTCGGCAATATTATTTGATCATATATGAATAAATGGAAATATAGAGTTGTCATCTGCTTTGACAAGATTTGAATCCAGTACATTACTGCCAAGTGCTGGCTGAAGCCCACAGATATTGGTCATACATGAAGTTGGGCAAATGGGGGCTTAAGGGGGCTTAAGGATCTATTTGAGTTTGTTTGGGGTGAAGAAATCACCCAAGGAGAGTAAGGAGAGTAAGAAAAGGTGGATTTCAATTGAGTTTGCACAGATTATTAGAAAAAAGTTTACTACAAAAAGTTGACAAGATACTACAAAAAGTTCACAACTTATGTTTTCAATATTAATGAGAAAAAGGTTTGTTTAAATATTACCAAGCTAAAGGGAAAGAGAGACTAAAGGGTAGGAAACCACTGATTCCTTAACAGCCTAAATAATCTAAACATCCACAGATACCATGAAAGGTTGAGTAGTAAGGAAAGGTATATATATAGGAGCATGAAAGGTTATTTGGGGGATGATACTCCCCAAGAGAGGGCTGCTTCCCAAAGGAAGAAAGTCATCAGGGTATTAGTAATAAGAAAGAGCATAGAATCAGGGGATAAAGCTTCTCCAGAGTGGGCTGGCTTCCCACAGGAAGACAAACAGCTCAACTGAGGAGTAAGTTGAGTTTTAAAGAGGATGTAGGGAGGCATAAAGAAGCTAGGTAGAGCAGTTGATTGAGCACTGACCCTGGAGTCAGGAGAACTGGAATTTGAATCCAACCTCAGACACGTGACTCTTATTAGTTGTATGTCCTTGGGCAAGTCACTTATCCCTGATTGACTCACATCCAGGGCCATCTCCAGTCATCTTGATTCATATCTGACCACTGGACCCAGATAGTTCTGGAGGAAAAAGTGAGGTTGGTGACTTAGCACTCCCTCACTCAAACACAATTCATGTGGCTGTCATGGCATCACCTTCTAGATGTCTTGGTCTTCTTCAAAATGAAGGACAAACATTATAATAATAATAATAATTATTATTATTATTACTATTATTATGAAGTATGTAGATGAGGGGCTGTAAAATTAAGTAAACTTAATCCTTTCAGGCTAAGGCAGGATCCATTGTTTTGTTGATGTGAGCTTTGGGGTCTGGGGGCAAGGATGTACCCACATGTACAAAAATATTTATAGCAGCTCTTTTTGTAATAACAAATAATTGGAAACTGAGGGATGGCCTCAATTGGGGAAAGAACCCAAATGTGGTATGTGAATGTAATGGAGCACATTTCTGTAAGAAATCATGAATGGGGGCAGCTAGGTGGCACAGTAGATAAAGCACCAACCCTGGAGTCAGGAGGATCTGAGTTCAAATCCAGCCTTAGACATTTAATAATCGCATAGTAGTGTGACCTTGGGCAAGTCACTCTTAACTCCATTGTCTTAAATTTTTAAAAAAATCATGAACAGGCAGACTTTGACTAGGAGAATACTAACATTAACAGCAATATTGTGTGATGATCAGTTGTGATAGACTTAACTTAGCTTCCCTCATCAGTACAATGATCAAAGATATTTCTAAAGAATTTGTAAAGGAAAATAGCATCTACATGCAGAGAAAGACTATAGAGTCTGAATGCAGAACAAAGCATACTGTTTTCCATTTTCTTAATTCATGCTTTTTTTCTCATTCACTGTTTTGTTCCCTTTTAACAGCTTGACTAATATGGAAATATGTTTAACATGGTTATACATGCATAGCCTATATCAGATTACTTGCTGTCAAGAGGACGGGGGAGAGAAGGAAGGCAGGGAGAAAAATATGGAACTCAAAATCTTACCCAAAAAATGAATATTAAAAATGATCTTTTCTTATAGTTAGAAAAATAAATAAATAAATTTATACTAAAAAAATTTAAATTGTAGATCCAAAGACTTTGGACTTTACCTCCAAAAAAAGTTCAAAAAAATAAAGGTCTAATGAGAGGCATTCAACATACATAGACAAAATATAAATGATAAATGAAAAAACAGATCCTTCTCTCAAAGAATTTAAAGCTAAACTCTGTCCCTCTCCAAAACAACTCCAAAACCATAGTCATTTTCTGCATCAGAAGCCTCAATGGAGTCAATATTCTCATGTTTTCCACAGACCAAAGTTACCTGGAGTTCTAAACCAGGAAAAACGGCATGACAAATGTGAAAACCTGAGTCTCCTAGATGTGCTGCCATTTTAAAGGTTATCATCATTAATTGTATAAGAGATCTTACAGTGCAGCTACTAACTAATATGGTTTTAGGTTTATAAAAGATTTCTGCCCACAGGGCCATTATATATTGGGCCCTTTCTACAGTAGTACAATTTATTTTACTTGCCCCCTCCCCCAAATACACATATACAAGTGTAGATTAGAAGTTATTTCTCAGTAAAGAGATTGCAGCTGAACTATTATACTTGACTAAGTTCCAGATGATTTTTGCCTCTTGTATTTTCTGCAACAGTAACTCAGCAGCATGCCTATACAAAGCTGAACAATAACAATAAAAAAAGACAACCGTGACAGTGACAGATAAATGAAAAAGAAAAAAAAGAAAGAAAAGTGAATCGAAACTAAAGCTTGAGAACATCAGTGAGCTAAAACCTGTGAGAAATTTCCCAAATAAGCATAAAAAAAGAATTATCTTGACTTTGAGGACTGATATTAGGGTTGAAGCATTATAACCTCCTTTTTAGATACCATTTTAAAAGGTACATGAATTATCATTCATTTGGAGAATATTTTCTGGCAAGTCAATAACTGGATATAAATATATTTCTTCTTTCTAATGATTAGCAAGGTAAATTTCTTATAATAACTGGAATTTTATAATGTTTAGTTTTGCAAATGAGGAAATCGGCTGATTTATTTACCTTCCTTAATTCAATTCAAACAATATTTATTAGGTGCCTATTAGTATTCTAGCTAAATACCTTCCCCTCTATTTATACCTTGTCTCTTCTCCCATAAATCTCTTAAAATGAAAGAGTAATAAATTATGAGTTATAAGAAGTGGGGTAATTGGATACATTAGAAGTTTCAGATACTGTGCTGGTGATGCAAAGACAAAAAATAAGCCCTGTCCCCAAGAAGCTTACATGTTTTTCTGGGCAAAGAGGAGATTCAACATATAAAGTTTCTAATGAGAAAGCTTTTATGATTAAATATGGTTGAGCAGCAGTGACTTCTTTCTCAGTTATCCAGTTGCTCTATAATAATAATTAACTGTATACACATTTTTAATACATTTTAAATTTAAGGTATCAGAGAAGGGCAAAAAAATGGAATTTCAGAGAAAAGATTAGTATACTGGAAAGAGTTCCAAATATGGAGTCAGTAGATCTAGATTAAAATCTGATAACTATGGCTTTTTAACCTTGGATAAGGTCACTTACCCTTTCTAGACTTCAGTTTATATATCTATTAAATAAGGAATATAAGATTCCTTCTTGTTCTCAATCTATTATACAATCATCCTATATGAAACTGAATTCACATAAAGGTACTCCCTAAAATCATTTCATTAATAATCATTTGTAAATTACCTGTTATACTAGTTCTTTACTTAATATGGCATTGATTCAATCTAAATAGGAAAAACCAGATTTTCCTGAGATTTTTAACCTAAGTGAAGCATTAGTCTAGATAGAATATTAGGATTCCAGGCTTAAAGGGAACATAGGACTCCAGATTCTCTTCTTCCACGAAGAAATATCCAGGAAACCAAATACTTTGTAAACTAGAAAGAATAAAGATATTTTAACTTAGATCTTGGGAAATGTCAAAGATGATTGCTATATTCTTTTTCCATATCCCATAACCACTAGATGGTTCAGTTGGTAGAGCACCGGCCTTGGTTTCAGAAGCACTAGAGTTCAATTCTGGCCTCAAACACTTGCCACTTACTAGCTGTGTGACCTTGGGCAAGTCACTGAACTCTGGTTGCCCCACAACCGGGACCATCTCCAGTCATCTTGATTCATTTCTGGTCACTGGATCCAGATAGCCCTGGGGTAGAAAAGTGAGGCTGGTGACTTAGCACAGTATCCCCCTCACTCTAAACCAATTCATGTGCTTTTCAAGGCATCATCTCCCTGATGTTGTGGTCTTCTGCAAAAATGAAGGACAAACATTATTAATCTATAGTAGGCTTAGATACATTTATAAACAATATGGCTATATGAGCAACTATATGATACATTGTACTCAAAACTATTTCTAAAAGAACACAAGAGGAAAGACCATGCTCTAACAATTTTTCTGTGCAATATTCTTGTATCATTTCATATAAATTCTATTTTAATTAAAACAATATGGTGTAAAATGAGGTTTTACCCTAGCAAATATCCTTTGAAAACTGGAAATATTATTTAATTATGGGGGATGTTGTCAACAAGCATTTAGTAAGCAGCTTTAATTAAGTATATAAAATATATATATATATATATATATACAGAAAAAAATTGAAAGCAATCTTAGAAAGAAGGTGGCAGAATGGGAGGAGTCAGGAGATGGCAGCAAAGAACTTTTGCAGAAGATAGACTTTGGATTAAGTATTGAAGCAAATTAGAGAAACCAGGAAATACAGGTGAAAAGAGAACATTCAAGATAGGGAGAACAGCCAATGAAAAAGATTATAGTTGGAGACTGGATGTACTGAATATAAAAAACAGCCATCTTCTTCTCTGGATGAGAGGAAGGGAGAGAACAAATGCATATAGGAAGCCAAGAAAAGTTGTAAAGGTCCAAGTTATGAATGGTTTTACAATTCAAGGATTTTATATTTGATCCTAGAGATAAAAAAACATAACCAGTCCTGAACTTTAACAAGATCACTTTGGCAGCTTAAAGAAAAATGAACTAGAATGGAGAGGAATGAGTCAGGGAAGACCAATAATCTGGACCTGGTGATGAGTACCTGGACAAGAGTAGGATTTATGTGACTAGAATGATGTCTACTAGATATCCTGAAAAAAGTAAAACTAGAAAGGACGTGAGAATTGTTTGGCTATGTAAGGGAAGCACAAGACAAGAGTCAAAATTGGTGCCTTGTTTTTTGAGCCTAAGTGTGAGAAAAATTATTATTACTTGCTAAATGATTTGGGAGATTGAGAGTCTCTATACTTACTTTAAGGCCTCAGTCTTTGAAGATTGAACTAACCTCTTCTATCCCAACCCATTCAATCTTAAAAGGAATCTCTAGTCTAAGATGAATTCTATTCAATCAAGCTAGGATGAAGACAGACTGTCTAAATTGCCCAAAACTGGGAGTGGTCTGTGTATACAGATACTCTTTCTGTCCAAGGATAACATGTCATTCTCATTTCTTCAGTGGAGTATGCCCACGTTCTTTTTAAAGCTCACTTATTTTTAATTGTTAACAAGTCAAAATTGATTACCATGTTTTTATCACTTCTCTTCCAAAAGGACATATAAACTGTGAACCTTCCACCATGAATGTCTTTAATCTGAGAGAGAGAACAAATAACTATCCTTTTATTAAAATGCTGATATTATTAATAAAATTATTATATTACTCAGAAATTATATCTCTTGAATGGAAGACTCATGTTGTCTTTAGTATAATGTGAAAGTTCAGAAAAGGGAATGATTATGATAAGGAAATAATACATTGAATTTTGAATATGTTTAGTTTAAGAAATCTATGAAACACCCAGTTTGAAATATCCAATAATTGAGATGGGAGAATGGATGTCAGAAGATGTTAGAGTTAGAAACATAGGGTCTGAATATGTGGGAAGTGATGAGGTTACCAAGAGAGATATGATAAGATCAAATCTTGGGAAACCCTCATTAAACAGCTGTGACCCAGTAGAAAATCTATCAAAGGAAACTAGAAGAATAGTCAGACAGGTAGGAGAATCAAAAGAGATTAGTGTCCCAAAAACTTAGAAGATGATTGAAAATATTAAAGCCTACAAAGACATCAAGAAGAAGATTGATAAAAAATAATATGGTTTGTCATTTAAGAAATTATTGAGGGGCAGCTAGGTGGCACAGTGGATAGAACACCGGCCCTGGGGTCAGGAGGAACTGAGTTTGAATCCTACCTCAGGCACTTAAAAATTGCCTAGCTGTGTGACCTTGGGAAAGTCACTTAACCTCATTGCCTTAAATTTTAAAAAATTATAAAAGAACAAATTATTGGTAACTTTATAGAGAACAATTTCAGGTGAATGCTAAGGTTGAAAACCAGTCTGCAGAGGGTTAAGAACAGAATGAAAAGAGAAATAATGGAACCACTTATTGTTGACAAATTTTTCAAGAATTTGAAACATAAAAACAAGGAGAGATATAAAACAATAACTACTGGGGATGGTCAGATCAAGTAAAAGTTGTTTCAGGATGAGAACATATTTGTAGCCAAGAGGGAAATACCTTATAGACAGGAAGGGATTAAAGATTAGTGATAGAATATGGATGATAGAGAGAACAATCTGTTAATTAAGGTGAGATGGATTGAAATTAAAGATGAATGTAGAGGGATTTGTCTTTACAAGGACAAAGATCAACTTTTCATATGGACCTAGGGTGAAGGAGATACTCATGATGATACTCATTTACTAAATAAAATGGTTGTTTTTGATGGCAAAATTCTATTCCTTTTTAAAATGAGCTCAGAGTCAAGTGAAGTCATTTGATTGTCTAAGGTCCTTATAACTCTAGATTACCCTCAGGAGATATTCTATGCTTTCTGTTAACTTTGCTTTCATTATATTTATTCATGGCCAGTTCCTGCAATCTACCATAATGATGGTGGCCCAAATGATGGTAAAGATAATAATAATAATAACTCATTTATTAAAAAAACTTAAGATTTATAAAGATTTATATTCTTTACAGGCCAATTATTAGTATAAACATTTTCCAGATGAAGGAAAAGGTTAAGTGACTTGCCCAACTTTCCATAGCTAGTATGTGTTGGATATGATAGTTAAACCTAAATCTTCTGACTGCAAACCCAGATATCTTTCTACCATTCCACAGCTTCCTAAAGCCACACATGTATATTTGTTAACATTCAACGAAACCTCTCTTATTATGTTTTTAGATTTTTTTCAAGGCAATGGGGTTAAGTGGCTTCCCAAGGCCACACAGCTAGGTAATTATTAAGTGTCTGAGACCGGATTTGAACCCAGGTACTCCTGACTCCAGGGCTGGTGCTTTATCCACTGCACCACCTAGCCACCCCCAAACCTCTCTTATTCATGTTAATCTGTGTTAGAAGTAAGAATAAATTCTAGAGTTTTTTTTTGAGGAGCATGACCAGGAAAAGCGTCTAGACTTTATTTTTCAAGAAATAATACAGCAAAATTACCCTGAGATCCTAGAAGGAGAGGATAAAATAGAAATTAAGGGAATTCACAGGTCACCTCATGAAAGAGATCCCAAAAGAAAAACTTCCAGGAATATTATAACCAAATTTCAAAACTCCCATGTGAAAGTGAAAATACTATAAGCTGCCAGAAACAAACAATTCAACTACTGCGGCTTCATAGTCAGGATTACACAGGATCTGGCACCATCTACATTAAGGGCTCATAGGGAGTGGAATATAATATTCTGGAAAGCAAAAGATCTGGTTTACAGTCGAGAATCAACTATGCAGCAAAACTGAACATCCTTTTTCAGGGGAAAAGATGTATTTTCAATGAAACATGGAACTTTCAACTTTCCTATTGAAATAACCAAAGCTGAACAGAAAGTTTGATCTTCAAGTACAGGAATCTGGTGAACCATAGGGGGGGTGTACAAGGACTAACTATGAGGAACTTATTGATATTGAAATGTTTGTATTCCTGCATAGGAAGAAGATACTGGTAACTCATATGAACTTTCTCATTTATAAGAGATGTTAGAAGGAGCAGAATATAATGGTAAAATATAGTAAAAAAATGTATTCAATGGGTGATAAAGGGAAGTACTGGAAGGAAGAAAAAGGAAATGAAGAAGGAGCTAAGATATTTCACATAACAATCAACAAAAGCTTTTTCAGTGGAGTAGATTGGGGGAAGGCAAGGGGGCACGAGTGAGCCTTCATTCTCATCAGAAATGGCACAGAGAAGAAATAACGTACACACTTAATAGAATGTAGAAATCTATCTTACCCTAGAGAAAAATGAGAAGAAAGTTATTGGATAAGGGGGAATGGGGGGGTGGAGAAGGAAGGGGGGAATAGGTGATAGAAGAGAGGGAAGATTGTGGGAGAAGGTTCTCAAATACAACACACTTTTGGACTGGGGCAGGATGAAAAGAGAGAGAGAGAGAGAATAGAATAAATGAGAGTGGGGAGGAATAGAGTGGAGGGAAATACAGCTAGTAATAGGAGCTGTGGGAAAAATATTGAAGTAACCTCTTTGGTGGACCTATGATAAAGAAGGCAACTCACCCCAGAGATAGAGCCATTGGAATTTGAACATAGACTGAAGTACATTTTTTCTCTCACTATTCTTGAGGTTTCTCATCTTCTTGGGGGGGGGGGGGATGTTATATTTACTCTTATAAAAAATGATTATAATAATATAAAATAAATAAGAAAAAAAAAGAATTATCCCAGCTTGGCACAGACTGGCTGATGCCTATCTTGTCTCCCAAGGACACATAGGGAATCCAGCTTGTAGTGCAACAATGACAAATTATGTCAGCTGGGATCAGAGTTATTGGGGTGGGGGGGGAGAGATTCATCCTTGACACCTTCAGGGTCTCCTGCATGCTCTGAATCCAATGTTTACATAAAATATGATAGCTCAGAAACACAAGTTTAGGAGATTCCTTAACACTTTTACACACACACACACACACAAATAATATAAATATATATATGTATATATACATATATATATATATATATATATATATATATATATATATATATTCACTCCGCTTATCTGTAATAGGGTTAGAGGTGGAATAAAGGAAGGAGAGTTTTTTCAGCATGGAGAGTATATTGAGCAGGGCACAAGAGCAACAGATGAAATGCCTTGTATGGAAAGAAGGCTGTTTGTGCTGTAGCATAATTTGAGTTTGAAAGAGGCTATGGGAATGAACTTAGAATAATGAATTGTAATGAATAGAATTGTGAATATAATTCCAGATCTGTAGTTAGGAAGGCCAGAGTTCAAATGTGACTTGAGACCCTCACTAGTGTGACCCTAAGTAAGTCACTTAAGTCTACTCACCTTCATTTTCTCATCTGTAAAATGAACTGGAGAAAGAGATGGCAAACCCTTCCTACATCTTTGCCAAGAAAACCCCAAGTGGGGTCATGAAGAATTGGACTCCACCGAAAAGAACTCAACAACAACAAAAATGAAATTGAGATAGTCTTTAAATGATATGTGGAGGCACCTTTTCCTAAGGTCAACAGGAGCCACTGAAACATCAACTACCTTTAACAAGCATAGTCTAGAAAGTATAAGAGGTATAGTAGACATTGCCTCTCAGGATCTAGAAGGCTTGAGTTCAAGTTCTAAAACATACTGGTTGTAAGAAATTGGACAAGTCCCCTAACTTCCAAGGCAACTCTTTTAAATTAGAGGTACACATAGTACTGTGGTCATTGTGCCTCTTACTCACTGTTACCCTGAGCAAGTAATTCAACTTCTCTGATTATTAGTTTGTAATCTTATAAAAGTTAAACACTAAAGCTAAGGTTCTCTAAGGTTTTATGATCCTATGATTCTATGACTAGAAATTATAAGAGAGGTGCTTATGTTCTTACACAGAACATTTTTCCTCACTGGAAAGCTCCCCACAGCAATGAATTAAGAGGTCTCCATAAACCTCTTCCCACTCCTTAACACTCCAACAGCTTATATTATATTATATGATCATAGAATCCGAGATCTAAGCCTGGAAATTGAATCTCAAAAATTACCCAACCTGCTCACTTTAGATGAGAAAACAGGTTTATAGAAACCCAAGATCACAACTGGTAATAAGCAACTAGAGCTAGGATTTGAACTCAGTAGAAATTTATGACTCCAAATTTAGCCCTCTAAATTCATTAGTATAATCTTATATCGAGAGCTTGAAAACTATAGGGCTTTATTTGTATATGTGTATGTATGTATGTATGTATGTATGTATGTATGGGAAGAGTAGCATAGTTTTAGTAAACACTGGACAAGTAAGGAGGAAAAAATAAAACAAAACCCTTGAGTACCCAAATAAAGTTTGTGAACACTCTTTTGACTACATCTGATCCATGAAAGCCAAAATTTCTGTCTGTTCCAGAAAATAGAGATAGGGAAAATCTGAGTTATACTTCCCCAAACTGGATTTCTAAAGATTTGAATGGTGACAAATAAGGACAAAACTGGAGAAGGAATAAGTAAAAGCAATTAACATTTATCAAGGAGAATTCTGCCCTGCTGTTGGCAGAAAGCTCAAAAAGGCAGAGCTCCAGCTGGTTCTACTCTACACATTATTGCCTAGAAGTTGATACTCAGGGTTAACTTTGTACTGGTTTTTCTGTCTGACATCCGAGAATATACAATCTAGAGAGTTTTTGCAATACAGTGATTGGAAGTTTTAGAGGTTATTAAAAAACAACAAAACAAAAAAAGAAAAAACTGATTGTTGCTCATCTAAATTCTCAAACTCAGCATTTCATTAAAAGAAAAATTATGCATTTTCTCGGTAGCAAAAACATTAGACTCAAGATGAAGTTAAGTAGGTTAAAACCATATTTACCATATAGAAATGGTAGTCATGAAGCAATTGAGGTTTGTATATTACAAAGTAGTGACTTTTCATTCTAATGCCTTTCAACTCATAATAAGGTTATTTTGTTAAAAGAGATTCTTTTCCCCAACATTTTATGAGCTTTAAAGCAATCATTTTGTTGGCAGACTGAAAAACAGGTTTCTTGTCCAAGTGTTAATACTTTTGCTCTACAACAATAGCCTCTGTTTCTGGTCAATCATCCACAGTAATAAAAGTGATCAACCAGCTGCCCATTTTAGCAAGTGTTCCTGAGAAACTATTTCTCTCTTTCATAGTGCACCTATCCTCTATGTTGCAATATCTCTCTATTCTTGCTAGTTTAAAATGTTTTCCTAGGTTCTTAAAAGCTCAGAACACAGTGTTCCAACATTGTCTAAAATGCTTTTAATCACAAGGGCCCAGTTTTCCAGTCAATTATTTCCAGGCAAAACTCCACTGAAAGTCACTAGACTCTACTAAGACATGAGGGCTTAGAAGAAAGAAGAGGAGATTCCCTTAATGCAAGTAAAATAGGAGACATGCTAATTTAATACCTGTGAGCTTGTATTTAAAAAATGAAGATAACTTGAGAAATATTTTATTGATAATTTTTTTATTTTGTTTAACATTGTCACTCCCCAATATCCTCTAGAATCCTACTTCTCTATTGTGATAAAGAGAAACAGTTAAGAAAAATAGATATTTAGTCTGTGTCATACAGCATATGAAGAATTCAGCAAACATAGTCTACCACTAGAGAAATTTACCTGGCTTCATTAAAAGTTCTCTTCTTAAATCAAGCACTAATTATTTACATTGATCTGAATAATGATCTCTTTTAATGTTGTTTTTCTCTATAGTATCATGGCCATTTTCTTATTTTATTATTCTTTTCCTCTGTAATAATTCACTCTACTTTTCATTCAATCAGAAATTTATATATTTGAAATAGATATTTTCCTTTATAAGAAATAGTTATTGAAGAAATATATAATCTTTAAAATTAAAAAATAAAGGAATTATATAATTCTACAAAATAAAGGAATAATATGATATGATCTAGTTTGAAAGGCTAAATTGATTATAGCCATTTGCTTTAAGAAATTTGCTAAAATTTGAGAAATAGTCAAACATTTTGAAAGGACAATTTTTACTGAAATGAGTTTTATGATTATTATCTATTCTATAAATAAATTAAAATGTTACAGGATGAATGAAATACAACACTGACTGTTCATAATCTGAAATTTTGAGCTTAAAATATTTATAATCTGAATACACTAAATTAAATAATGACATTTATTGACAAATTTTTGTTTTTATAACCCAGCTCTTGGATATCATAAATATCCAGATTGACTAGGATGAAAAGTTTCTGGTAATTAGGTGAGTTTTAGGTAATACAAGATATTCTAAAATGTACTCAGAGGAGTCCCAGCAATTGTCAATCACCCCGGATACAATAACACATAATTTAAGGATTTAACTAACCCAAGTTTTCAATTCAGCATATTGAATATTTGTTTTTATAGTGACAAACTTATTAACTTTTTTATAGAAACATAGGTTTTACTGGAGGATAACTACATGGTGCAATGGATAAAGCACCAGGGCTGGAGTCAGTATCTGAGTTCAAATTCAACCTCAGACTCTTTGCCTATTGTTCATTTACAAAACATACAGGAAAAGGAACTGAGAAAATTTCAAATGAGGTAACAAAGAGTAGGATATGAATAATCAACAAGAAAACATTCAACAATGTTTGTCCTTCATTCTCAAGAAGACCATGGCATCAAGGGATGTGATACCATGACAAGCAGATGAGTTGGGTTTGAGTGAGGGATTGCTATACTAAGTCACCAGCCTCACTTTCTCCTACAGAGTCATCTAGGTCCAGTGGCCAGATATAGATCAGGATGACTGGAGATTCCCCTGGATGTGAAGTAATCAGAATTAAGTGACTTGTCCGAGTGTCTGAGTCAGGATTCAAACTCCTGTCCTCCTGACTCCGAGGAGTAGTTATCTTGCATCATCTAGCTACCTCAGGAAGATAGCTATATTACCAGGTAATGAAAGATATTTCTGTTTGTATTGATGACTACTTTCTCAAATTGCCTTCTATTTAATCACTCTTATTTTGCTTCTTTGCCTTGATGGGTTTAAAGTTAAATTTGTCAATTACAAGGAAATAAATGTTATCATCCCTTGAACTCATTTCACCACTCAGACCATATCAAATGGAGATGAGCACAGCGGTTTTTAATATATAAAATTTAATGTAAATCTTAATGTAGTGGTGGGATTAAAGGGAACATACAATTTGGCATAAGAAATCCTAGATGTGAAACCTTATTTTACTTCCCTGAACTTTTATTTTATCATTATTAAAATGAGAATAACAATTCATGTGTTACCTACCATAAGATTTTTGTGAGCATCAAAAGAGATCATATGCTTAAAATACTTGCATCCTATGACACCATGTTAAAATATTAAATGTTGCTATTATTGTTATTGAAAGGGTAAAACCAGCTCAGGTGAAATCTTATCTAATTAGTGGGAGGAAGCAAGTAGTCTTAACTAATCTTTGTCATTTCTTCCAACATCTTAAATTATGAATAGAAGGTATGGTATTAAGCCTTTATTTTCCATCAAAATGTAGATTCAATTATATAGAAATTATATGGAGAGTTCCTGATAATGACTAACACCTGTCTTTGTTCTAACTCTGTGGTTGACAGTGATAACTGGAGAGTGACATTTTAAATGTAATCATACTTACTACAATGATGATTATAGCTAGCATTTATATAGTGTTTTATATGTTCCCTTCTCTCTTTAATATACATAATGATATTTTTGCACATCCTAACTTCTCATTAACTCACTTCACACTTTTCTTGTAAATTAATCTTCCACAACATCTCAGTCACATAGAAATGATTAGACCTTCCCATCATTCACAATTCTACATCTTTGTTCATAAATTCTGTACTTCCTTTAATTACAATCTTTTTAACATCTTTTTAGAAAATCTTTTCTCATCCTCAATGTGGTCTCTTTTTTCCTCTGGTATCACTTCTATCCTGGGGTATCATCCTTACTTGAGTTATACTCTTTTCTCTTTCCTATTCTGAACCCTGGGTAAACCAGTTCACCTCTACCCTATGTACTACATTAAAGTCCATTGTTATGTTATTTACTATTTATGCTTTTTTAGCTTGCTTTTATATTATTTGCATGTAGTTTTCAGGACAAAGACTGTCTCTTGTCTTTTTTTTAACCCCAGCATTTAGTACATGGCTTGGCACACTTAATAAATGTTTACTAGATTGAATTGAAAAGGATTACTATTTTATGAGATAGTTTGACATTAAGTTTTATAAGTACCTTTAATTTTATTTTTATTTTCCTTATTTTCCTTGACACTCTAGATTTTTTGTTCCTCCAAATAAATTCTATTATTGTTTTGCTCAATTCTATATGACATCTAGATATTTTTATTCATATGATACTGATCCAACAAATTAATGTAGAAACTATCCTACAACAGTAAACAGATGAAAGGAAGAGAAGGATTAAGTGAAGGAAACTTCTCTTTTTCCTTTCACTTCCCTTTTTCTCCTTTCTCTTCTCCTCTCCTGCCAAGTCTTCGACTTTTCTTTCCCATTCTCTCACTTTTCCCTTCCCCTCTTCTTTCCTTCATTATATTAGTACCAAAAAAATTAAGAATATAAATGGGGGCAGCTAGGTGATGCAGTGTTTAGAGCACCAGCCCTGGAGTCAGAAAGACCTGAGTTCAAATTTGACCTCAGACACTTAATAATTACCTAGCTGTGTGATCTTGGGCAAGTCACTTAACCCCATTGTCTTGCAAAAACCAAGGGAAAAAAAGTAAAAAAGAAACATGTATTCATATACCCTTTGACTTATATTTACTATTACTAAACATGTAACCTCTACTAAATCAAAGAAAGAAAAAATCCAATATACATTATTTAAGATTTTTTATATATGGTAAAAAGAAAACCTTGAAATCAAATGCATTTCCATCTATTCAAGAATGAACAAATGAAGTATGATCAGTCAGCAGAATGAGATAATATTATAAGATCATATTGGAACAGAGGACAGAATCCCTACTCTGGAGTCAGAGGATCTCAGTTGAACCTCTGCTGTATCACTCTACCTTAGTTATCTTGAGTAAATCATTTAGCCTCATCTAAAAAATGAGGGCACCATCTGTGAATTAAATTATCTCTAAGGTTCCATTCAGCTCCAACTCCATGATCCTTGTATTCTCACTAGAGTGATAAATACAAAGAATTAAGAGAAACTCTGAATCACTTCTACTAACTGAGTCAGATCAAGAGAAACAAAACAATAATAAAAAACCAAACAAATTGATGCTATGACTATTTTTTGATTCCAAAAGAAATAAATGATGATGAAGCAGAGTAATGCATATTATGTTTGTATAAAAAGAAGATTCTACAGAATCACCATCTCTAAGACAAGTGTTTTAACATCCTTCTCCTAGGAGTGATTACATATTAAAGTATTACAGACTAAATCTTGGGAGGAGGGGCGGCTAGGTGGAGTAGTGGATAAAGCACCAGCCTTGGAGTCAGGAGTACCTGGGTTCAAATCTGGCCTCAGACAGACACTTAATAATTACCTAGCTGTGTGGCCTTGGGCAAGCCACTTAACCCCATTTGCCTTGCTAAAAAAAAAAATCTTGGGAGGAACTTAGAGGTCATCTCTGTATTTTTACAGATGATGAAACCTATGCCTAGTCAGGTTAAGTGACTGCTCCCTGTAGCATAAATAGTCAAATGACTATGCCATTCTCTGTTTCTAAATCCAGCAGGTTTTCTACTGTGCCATATTAGGAGCTCATTTTTTCTTTCTCACAATAGAGAGGAGATGAATATTGAATACAGAATGTCGTGGATGTTGTTAGATATTTCAGTTTGTTTTGTTTAACTGTTTTTATTTGTTACAACAAAAGATTCTATTCAAAAGCAGATATTGGGAAGGGCCAGTGATAAAAAAAAAAGTAAAACCAAAATTATCAATAAGATACCTTAAAAAGAAAAATATGATGGAATTGAAATGACTAGAAATATAGAAATTGCTAAGAAATCAAGTTTTAAGCTAATAAGAGGAGAAATAAAGTGAGATGCTATTAAATCAATAGATGAAAATAAAAACCAGGGTTCAAGAATAATGAAAGCAGTAAAAGTGAGACAAATTAATAGGCTTATAAAGTGATGAGGCTATGGGGAGAATAGAATGAGTATTTCATCACAAACTAAAATGAGAATAGAAAAGGCAGTTGGGACTTTATGCTCATCTCTGGCAATTATCAAAATATTACATTCTGTACCACATACAGTCAGAAACAAATTACCTCAGGTGCACAATCAGGCAGCAAAATCCTAAATCAAAGCTGCAACGACTATAATATTAGTCAGTGAGGAAGAATGTTCCCTGGCAAAATGCCTTATTGATAGCTTATGGTTTTGAATAGGTAGCAAAAGACCCCTCCCAGTCAAATAATGTAGGGATTTTTCCTTTTTAACCTGACCTTGGCATGTTATGTATCCTCTTTTGATTTTGCTTTAATTTTATATCGTAAAAATGAGTAAGTATTATGAAGTCAGTTCTTATGAAATAGTCAAAGATAAAAGGAAGGAGAGAGGATGGTAGGAGAAAAGAAAAGAAAGGGAATGAAGGAAGAAAGAAGTAAATAAAAAAAGGAGGAAGGAGAGAAAAAAGAACAAATGGATAGGTTAAGATCATTTTGGAAAGGATGTTGCTTTGGATGCTAGTCTAAGATGTACCTCTAAAACCAATTCTCTCATCTTTTTTGATAGCAGAATAAATCTAAGACCATTCATTTCACCTTTATGGAAACATGCTTTTGGTGGGGAAAATGTGCTTTCGTTCATAATTTACTTTCAATTGATCACTTTACTGTGTGTTTGGAATGACTTATGTTGTCTCTTTTATTTCAAATACTTTTTAAAGTGGATTCAATCCCCACAAGTGACTTCAGATTGACAGCAATGGCAAATGAAGTCTTTGATTTATCTACAATGTGTATAAAGAATGAAAAATGGCTATGCAGCTTTCCCAGGCACTCCTTCGACCTTATTCTTGAAATAAGGACTCAAGAACAACCAGATTTTAAAGAATTACTGAGACTCTGGATGTATTGAATCTTTGCTTACTATCCTGAGATTATTAAGAATATTATTATCTTTTAAGTAAATGTCATAAATACACATTCATACACTGATGTATTCAGAAGAGGGAGAAATGGACATTTTGATGTGAGACAAAGGTAAGGAAAGTTTCTACAGTCTTCCATAATGTTAATGCCTTTTCACCATAATTGCTAAAATTTTGTACAATAAAAAATCAACCACAAAGTCTTGAGGGAATAAATAATTGTGGAAATGAGGCAAAATTGATCATTTTTATTAAATCATTATTCATTGAAGCTATGACCATGTCCTTGAATTTATTTAATCATAAACCATTTAAAATATTTTTAAAGCCAGCTCTATTCTACCTTACCCTTGTAAGTGATTTTTTTCCCCTTTAGATAGTAAGAATTTTTCATTTTCCCTTGTCCCTTAAAATATAATATTGAAAGGAATTGTTTATAAAGCCTAGCATGGTATCATGCTTTTAGTAATCAAATACTTGTGGATAAGATTGGTTTATAGTAACAACCGTTGTTCCAAGTTAGTATATTCTACTTTGCATCTTGTTATATACCTGTATGAATTTTTGCATTTCCTACATAAATAGATCAAAGATGCTTCATAAAATTAAATAATACTTGTAAGATACTTTGTATTTTAATAGTTTAGAGGTTCCACATAAGTTTTGGCTATTGTTTTTTATTAATTTTGTGTCATCAATATTTGAAATTATTATAGTATTGTTTCCATAGTCTTTTCTTTATATATGAATAAACAAAAGCAATAGTATACTTGATTGTTTAGAGTAATGAATAGATTAATATTGTTGGAATGAGGAAAAATCAATCAATTAATAAATAAACATTTCTTAAGTGCCCACCATACTTTATGCATTGTGCCAAGTGCTGGGAATGCAAAAAAAAAGAGGCAAAAAACAGGCCCTGCCCCCCTCTAGTGAAGGAAACTATGTAAACAATGATATACAAATAAATTATGTACAGGATAAATGGGAAATAATTTAAAGAGGGAAAGGACTGGAATCCAGAGTGATGGAAAGTGGTCCTACAAAAGATGGGATTTAAATGAAGCCAAACTGGGCCACTAGGTGGTGCAGTGTATAGAGCACTGACTTTGGATTCAAGAGGACTTGAGTTCAAATGGGCCCTCAGACACTTAAAAATTACCTAGCTGTGTGACCCTGGGTAACTAACTTAAGCTCATTACATTGCAAAAGGAAAAAAAAAAAACTAAAAATAAATAAATTAAAAAATAAATAAATGAAGCCAAAAAAGTCAATAGGCAGAGCTAAGGTGGGAGAGTGTTCTAAGCATGGTGAAAAGCCAGAGGAATGTCTAGAGTTGAAAGAGGGAGTATCTTTAACAAAACAGCAAGGTCATTGTTACTGGTTCAGAGAGGACATATTGAGAAGTAAGGTGTAAGAAGACTGGAAAGGTAGGAGAGACTGTGTTGCAAAAGGCTTTGAATGTCAAATAGCAAATTTTATATTTGAACTTAATAACAGCAGGAAGTAATGGGGTTGGAGATGGGGTAGGATTTGTCATGATCATACAGTCCTTAAGTTAAAATCTGATAGCTAAATGGAGGGGAGTGAGACTGAAAGTAAGTAGATCCATCAGCAGGATGTCGCAATATAGTCCAGAAGTAAGGTGATAAATGACTACACTGGACTGATGGCAGTTCAGAGAAGGAGGAAAATTCAAGAGACATTGTAGAAGTAAAATTGAAAGGCCTTGTCAATAGATTGTATGTGGAGGGTGAGATACAGTCGAGGACTACTCTTAGGTTGTGAGCCTGAGGGACTAGAAGGATAGTATTGCTTTCAATAGAAATGGGAAAAGTAGGAAGTTGTAAAGATATTGGGAGGGGGGGGAATAATGAATTCTCTTTTGAGCATATTGATTTTATTATGTCTACATCTTAAGATGTGGGTTTGATCTAGTTTGAATTATGCCTTAGAAACTAACTAGTTACAAAATACTGAATAAGTTACTTATCTTCTATAAATATATTTCCTCATTTACCAGTTTATAAATTAAAATAATTCATAATAACAATAATATTATCCCACAAAATGGTTGTGAGAAGCAAATGATATATTTGCAAAACCTTAAAATGATATGCAAATATCAGCTCTTTTTAATAAATAGCAAATGTCAAGAAAATATCATGCACAGTTGATTTACTAAAGGTGACCTACATTTAAAGTTTTGAAATATTAATACACTAAATTCTAAAAGGATCTACTAAGGAAAAGCTTCAAATAGTGACCCAATGATTGTTATAGATGAATTCCAAGACACTCACTAAAAGATTGTTGAGGAGGTGATTTTTCCCCCACAGTAATTCATCAACACTCTGTACTGCAAAGAGTGTGTATGTATATTTTAGTAGGAGGACCCATGGTGATGAAATCATAGATATTTGACATATTTAGACATTTGAATTGTGATTTTTTAAAAAACATGAAATAGGTTTCTTTCATTTTAATTTTTATTGGGTTGTATTTTCTTCAAATTTATTTCAATGCCAACTTTTAAGATAGCTGCTTTTTAAAACTAGGATATTGTGTAAAATGTGTTGTTCTTCAACTATCCCCATGGCTTCTGGTAGCCTTACTTACATTGGATCATAATATTTAGAGAGGAAAAAGTCATCTACATTCACAAACTCTACATCCTCATTGTCCATTCACTTTTCAACTCCATACAGTCAGGCTTCCCACCCAAACACTTGATTCAAACTATTATCACTAGGATTGCTAATGACCTATTAATTTTTAAAGCTAATGGGCTTTTTACAGTTCTCATTCTGCTCAACCTCTCAACAGCTTTGGTAATTTGTTGACAACTCTCTTCCTCTGAATACCCTTCTCCTCCTTTGACTTGCCTGATACTGCTCTCTCCAGTGTTAACCTCCTAGTATTAATAATCCCTCCTCTATTTTATTTACTAGATTGTCATTCATCCCCTACCCCCCCAAGTCTGTATTCCCATTAAGGGTCCTGTTGCCTTTATTTCTCTATTTTTTAATTCAACTGTCATGGGTTCAATGATCATCTTTACATAATCTCTCTCATAAATGTATATAACTCACTTGTATATATGTAGGTGTATTTAGATATTGTACATATGTTTGTGTGCGTGTAGTTTGAGATGCCTAAAGAACATCAAGGTAAAGATGTTCAAAAGGCAGATAGAGAGATATCTCTTTAGCTATAGAAATATAGATAGAAATGGGGAGGGCCAGAGAGAAAAAAGAGTCAGAGAGACAGATTCAGAGACAGAAAAAGAGAAATCTCCCCATTTGCCTCTGCCTTTTGGACATCTTTACTAGATGTTCTGAAGACCTCCAAAACAATTCAAATGCAAAACTCATTATCTCCATTCATAAATTTACTCTTCTATTAAGTTTCCCTATTGAGGAAACCACAATCTTCCCAGTCACCAAGTTTGCAACTGCATACATAGTCTGACCCTCCCTCACTCTCCATTTACAAATCTTTTTTATTCCACCTTTACAATATCTTTTGAACCTATACCCTTGTCACTAACAAAGACATAACTCTAATTCAGGTTTCTATTATCTTTCTTAAACTATCATAAGAACTTCTAAATTGTTCTCACTGTCTTCAGTATACTATCAAATCCTTCGTCTGCACAAGTGTCATAATAATCTTCCTAAGACACTTTCTAAGTGACCGTTATTCTCCTGAGAAACTTTGAGTTATACATTTTTGCTGCTGGCATAAAATAAAAACTATTCATCTGGCATTTAAATCTAATATAATATACCTCCTACCTACTTCTCCTGGCATTTAATATGACTTTCCTTCATATATTTTATATCTTGTCAAACTGGACTGTTAATTGTCCCTTAAATTCAACATATTTCCCATTCTTGTGTGACTTCACACAATCAGTCCCTCATATCTCTAGCTCCTTTTATCTTATTTCAAAACTCATTTTAGGTTCTCCTTCCTGATTGAAGCATTCCCTGATTTTCCAAGTTCTTAGTACTTTTTCTGTCATCAAATAAGCTTTTATTTACTTATCTGTTTGTATGTTGTATTGCCCCTCCTACTCATACAAATAGAAGCAGTTCAAGATCAGGAATCTTGCCTAGTCAAATCTCATCCTTGGATCACTCCCTTTAACCCCCACCTTTGTTCTCATGCATATGCTGTGGACCTAAGGTGGAGAAAAGATCACTGAGTTCATTAAAAATTTATGTTATATAACCTAAACTGGACCTTCACAAAAGTAAGGCAATTCTTTCTGCAACCAAGTTTTCTCATGTATTAAAAAGAAGAGGTTGGAGCAGAGGTTCTCTCAGCATCTTTCCAGCTCCAAATACACAATCCTTAAAGTGTAGCAAATATAATTATTAGTTCAAAATAAAATTTTATTTAACTTTAAATTTACCAAAAATGTTAGAGCTGGAAAAAGAACCTCAGAAGACATCTGATTCAACATCTTCTTTTTCATATATGAGAAAACTTGATTCTATGATTCTAGAGAGGTCAGACAAGCAGATGGAACCGCTAGACTAAACCCCTGACTCCACACCTAGTACTCTTTCATTAGTCATTGGACTCTCTATATTATATTGCATACCAGATGCATGCTAAAACTACTGTAGTTTACTCCCTGGGGGAACAAAATTATGGTGTTAAATGGAATTGCTCTTAATTTATGACTCGCATCATTTATGGGCATTGGAAATTAATGTTACCATTTTAAGTGGCCCCACCTAACCCCTCTCCATACCACCATTTTGGGATTTTTTTGGACAAAAGAAAACTTATATCATTAAGAACTCACTAAAAAAACCGAAAAGAAAATCCAAGAAGTATTCAGCTTTTATAAAGAAGTTTTGAAAGACATTTTCCTGTATAGTGTGGAAAATTATACTGTTCTGACCCTGAGCTTATATGAGCCTGAAATGTTGATAGCCCTTATGTTTCTGCTGCCTCAGGATTGCCTAGGGATTATAGATGATCGTGCCCTCATCGTTGTTGAATATGTATGTTGTGTGAATTCAAACTGCACAGGCCATCTGGGGGGAGACAGGCTTTCACTAGCATTGTTCCCATCCAAAGTTTATACATGAGGGATATGCATTTCATGGGGAAAATTAAGAAGTCACAGCAATCAAAACATGCTCCATTTTAGAAAGTTCATTGTGTGCTTTAGGGCTAAATATTCACAGCATGCATTTTAAAGATGCAATTAGGGGCAATGATGCACAAAATTGCATGCGCAAAGAAAATATTATTTTTAGAAATGCATTCGAAACATCTAAAACAGCTAAAAATAAAAGATTGGACTGCCCAGGTGAGATCCTGTGGAAATTTTAATGACCTCTGTTGTATGTAGAGCTAATCATATTTCCAGCTATTTTAGAAAGTTGATTTCACTGAAACTCTCCAAATGCTGGGAAATCTTGCAGCCTCTGAACTAAATGATTCCTCCTGGCAAGACATTCTAAGCATTTGGTCATTATCTTATGATATATTAAGCACAACTTAATTGCTGTTATAAAGCAAGTCAGATCTTTGCCATCTTGTAATTTATATCCCTTAGTAAGAATGATTCAAAGCTGGAAAAATGTAATCCTCTAACCTTTAACCTTCTAAATTAATAATATTTTTTCATTAAGTTAATGCATATTTTTTCTAAGATCAAATATGATTTTACTTTTGAATCATTGATTTTTGCTTTTAGTAACCGTGGATTCATCCAGAAGCAGAGGCAACATCTGCTAATCTTGACATTCTCCGATTAATAAGCATATTGCATGCTTATAAGAACAATAATTAATAATAATAATAATAATAATAATATCATCCATTAGTTGACACATTTACAATGCTGGACTTGGAGTCAGGAAAACATTAGTTTGAATCCTGCTTTACACACAGATCTGCCAAGTACCAGTAACTGTGTTATCAGGGTTAGAGAGTGAAGATCTAAGGCAAAAATTGTTTTTGCATTCAAGAAGATTATACATTACTGAGAGGGAGAAACACAGAAACAAATAAGTAAATTCAAGAGATATACAAAATTATATTGTGTCCTGGTGTACCTAACAAGTGTAAGGGAATCAGGAGACACCTGATGTCAAAGATAGCATTCTGCACTGAGAATAGAAGGAAGCCATGTACTCTAAGAGATAAAAATGTAAAAAGAATGGATTCTAGACAAAGGTGACAGTTTGTACAAAGCATAAAAGTGGAAGAGAGAATACCATAGCAGATAAGTCAATTTGACTGGACAAAGAGTATGAAAGGCAATGCCATACGATAAATCTGGGAAGGGAAACAAGCTAGACTGAGAAGGACTTTCATCCTTATTAATAAATGTTAAAAGTAAATGCAATTACATTTTTCTTTTGAAAATTTTTTCCAATTCTCTGTTGTGAAAATCCTACTAATCATTTACAATCTAACTCCAATGCTTCCTTATCCAAAAAGTCTTCTTTAATAACCTCTCCTACCCAAATACCACCAATTAAAGAACTTTCCTCTTATTTTTATAATTTTTGTGGGTAAAAACAATTGTAGTATTATGGGATGTCCTTATGGGATGAGGGCTGAGGAGGGAGCTAATTATAACTATGATCTATTTATTTAATATCATGCCCTATAGCTATTTGTGTTGATGTCTTATCCTCCATAGACTGACTATAAGTTACTTGAGGGCAGAGGCCATGGCCAATCAAAACTTTGTTGTTCTCTCAGGATTTGGATGATAGTGTGTACATAGAAGATATTCAAGTAACATTAGTTATAAGCTGTCAGTTTTCAACTAGAAGAGCAATAGTTTTATATGCCTATTTAAGTCTGTAAAAGGTTATTCTTATATATTGCTGTGTTGGGAAAAACTGAGTGAACCAATTTAGCAAACAGCTGCCATGCTGAACATGTTGTTCAAATTGATATTTCAGGAAAGTAACCTTCATCATCACCCAACTATCCTGAGAAAGGAGGAGGATATTTGTGGGGAAGAATATCAGAGGGGGTGGCTAGGTGGCTCAGTAGATAGAGCATCAGCCCTGGAGTCAGGAATACCTGAGTTCAAATCTGGCCTCATACACTTAATAATTACTTAACTATGTGACCTTGGGCATGCCACTTAACCCCATTGCCTTGCAATAAATAAATACATACATACATACATACATACATACATACATACATAAACAAATAAATAAATAAATAGATGAACCTTAAAAAAAAGAATCTCAGTGCCTTTTGGAGGCTAAACTTTTTCAAAGGATACCAGTGAACTTATGACAGATAGTATCTAAGGATAGTACCACAATACTCAAATTTGTTAGGAGTTCTATTCCCATTTCAGTGGATCCAAGAATTCATTGATTTAGAGAGACTAATTATTAGTGAAGATCATACTCCATCTATATTTTCTCAACCCCTAAACCCACAACAAACACCTTTTCCTGGAAATACTTTACCAGTTACTGAGCTAAGTACTTTAAAAATATTACCTCAATCCACCCTCACAACAACCCTGAGAGTTAAATACTAATCTTATCCCCATTTTACAGATGAGGAAACTGAGATAAACAAAGGGTAGATGATTTCCTCAGTCACCCTACATGAGCACATTCTATTAAAGTCTTTTTGACTCCAGGCCAAGGGCTCTAGTCACTGTACTACCTAGCTATAATATCAGGGGATTCATATATATTCAAATAAAATTTCTCCTAGTCCCTGACTTCATGTAATAAGTATCTTGCTTGTATTTCTCTTGGTTCTTTATGTCTATGCCACTTCAGTACTTCTATTCTGTTTCTAATTCAAGATTTCAAGAAAATATCATCCATGATTCATTTCATTCCCTCTTCTCTAGTCACCATCTCTCCAACTTCTTTTTTTTAATTTATTTTTTATTCTCATTTTGTACAAATTTTTTTTACATTAATAAAATATTCTTGTTTACAAGTAAACAAAATACCCCTCCTCCCCCATGAATATACATAGACTTGCTTGGGCAAAAAAAGTAAAGGGGAGAGAAAAAAATTAAAATTAAAAAAATAATAGTAATAATTGTAGGTATGGCCAGGTGGTGCAATGGACGAAGCACAAGCCCTGGAGCCACAAGCACCCGAGCCCATATCCAGCCTCGTAAACCCAACAATCACCCAGCCCTGTGATATGCAAGCCACCTGATCCCCACTGCCCTGCAAAAAAAACAAAAAACAAAAAAAAAAGAAAAAAAATACCCAAAATAAAATAAAATAGTAATAATATTGGGGTGGTTGGGTGGCAGACAGAGCATTGGCCCTTGAGCCAGGAGCACCTGGGTCCAAATCCGGCCCCAGACACCCAAAGATCACCCTGCTATGTGGCCCCAGGCAGGCCATCCAGCCCCACTTGCCCTGCACCCTCCCCTAAATAATAATAACAAAAAATTTGCTTGAGTCTTTGTTCCAACACCAACAACTCTGTCATGGGTGGATCTCATTCTTTATGATAAGTCCATCACAAAAGTTACTTCTATATTTTTCCACCCTTGCCATTGCTGATCACAACTCCCTCCTTTCTTATTTCTCCACTACCATGTACTATATTTTCTCTCTCCTTTCAATCTGACTCTGCTGTAGGGTCATTGACTGGCTCAGCAGACAGATCCCTAATCCTGGGGCCAAGAGGCCCGGAGCCCCCATATCACCCCTTAGGCCCAGAATCCACCTGGCCCTATGGTCCTGGGCAGGCCTTCCAATCCCAGCCCCTTGCAAGAAGTAAGAAAATGTGTTATATCTGACCACTCTCCCCCCATGGTCCATCCTCTCCTCCTTTGTTCACATCCCAACCCCTTCCCCCTGCTCCCCCCTCCTTCTTACTCCAGATGTCTATACCCCATTGAGTATATTTGCTGTTTCTTCTCCTAGCCATCTCTAATGAGAATAAAGGTTCCCTCATTCCCCCTTGCCTCCCCACTTCCATGTCATTGCAATAGCTCATTGTAATAAAAAAAATCTTATTATGTGAAATATCTTGGACTATTCCCCCTCTCCTTTTTCTTTCTCCCATTCCATTTCCCTTTTTTTATTGACTCCATTTTTACACCATATTTTATCTTCGAATTCAGCTTTCTCCTGTGCTTCAACTATCAAAGCTCTCTCTACCTGCTCTATTAACTGAGAAGGTTCATATAAGTATTATCAGTGTCATTTTTCTATGCAGGAATACATGCAGTTCATCCACATTAAGTCCCTCAAATTTCCCCCCTCTCCTCCAATCTCCATGCTTCACCTGAGTCCTGTATCTGAAGATCAAACCTTCTGTTCAGCTCTGGCCATTCCAAAAGGAACATTTGAAATTCCCCTGGTTCATTGAAAGTCCATCTTTTTCCCTGGAAGAGGACATTCAGCCTTGCTGGGTAGTTCATTCTTGACTGCATTCTAAGCTCTTTTGCCTTCTGGTATATTATATTCCAAGCCCTACGAGCTTCCAATGTAGTTGCTGCTAAGTCCTGTGTGATCCTGACTGCAGCTCCACGATATTTGAACTGTGTCCTTCAGGCTGCTTGTAATATTTTCTCTTTGACTTGGGAGTTCTGGAACTTGGCTACAATATTCCTAGGGGTTGGTGTTTTGGGATCTCTTTCTCTGGGAGATTGGTGGATTCTCTCCATTTCTATTTTGCCCTCTGCTTCTAAAATATCAGGGCAATTTTCCTGGAGTAATTCTTTGAAAATGATGTCAAGGCTCTTTTCCTGATCATGACTTTCAGGTATTCCAATAATTTTTAAATTATCTTTCCTAAGTCTGTTTTCCATATCAATTGTTTTTTCAATGAGATATTTCACATTTTCTTCTAATTTTTCATTTTTTTTTTTGTTTTGAAGTAATGATTCCTGATTTCTGGTAAATTCATCAATCTCCCTGAATTCTATTCTTTGTCTGAAGGATCTGTTCTCCTCAGAGAGTTTTCTTATCTCTTTCTCCATCTGGCCAATTTTGCTTTTTAAAGCATTCTTCTCCTCAATAACTTTTTGAACTGTTTTATCCATTTGACCTAAGCTGGTTTTTAGCATGCTATTTTCTTCAGCATTTTTTTGGATTTCCTTGACTAAGCCGCTGACTTCATTTTCATGTTTTTCCTGCATCTCTCTCCTTTTTTTCCCAGTTTTTCTTCCAACTCCCTCATTTGATTTTCAAAGTCTTTTTTGAGCTCTGTCATAGCCTGAGCCCAATTTCTGTTTTTTTTTGGTGTCTTTAGATACAGGAGCTTGTGCTTCCTCATCTTCAGACTGAATATTTTGATCCTTCTTGGACTCATTTGCAAAATATTTCTCAATAGTCTTCTTTTTGTTTCTCTGCTCATTTTCCCAGCCTGGGCCTGGTTTGGGGGTGCTTCCTGAGCTTTTGGGACATTCCCACAAGGGTCTCAGTGTGTGAGGCTCTGTCCTCCCTCCTGGTCTGTGAATGACCATAAGCACCTCCCTCTGCCACGGGGCTGAGGTGGGGGGGGGGGGGGCTAGACTTCAATCAGGATCTGAATGTGGTCAGAGCCCCAGAGTCCTGTTCCAGGGGCAGAGGACAGAGCTCTGCAGTCTCTCTTCACTCCCCTCCCTCAGCTCAATGGGCTCATGCCCTGGGGGCTCCGGCTTTCTGGCTCTGGGCTGCAGAAAGACCAAGCTGCTCCCTGTGTGCCCTGAGGGCTGGGCTCCATGTGCTCACTCTGGCAGAGGTCCCCCGCTGTTCCCCCACTTTGTGCCCGGTGCTCCTCGGGGTGCCGCTCTGGAGACTCCCCCACTGCTGTGAGCTGAGGCTCCCAGCGCCCTGAAGCTGCCTCCAGGAGGCTGAAGTTCTTTGGCTCTGGCAGGCCACCCCTCTGGCATGCCGCCTCTCCAATCCCAGGGAGCAGAGCCTTTCTGCTCTTTTCCAGGTTACCTTGAGTAGGAGAACTGCCTCACTGGGTCCCTTTGTGGGTTCTGTCTCTCGAAAGTTTAGTTAGAGTCCTTAGCTAATGAGTTTTTTCAGAGAGCTCCTAAGACTGGAGCCCTTCTTGTCGCCATCTTGGCTCCGCCCCTCTCCAACTTCTTTACTGAAACTTCTATACTCTTTTTTTTCTTCACCAGCCCCCCTCCAGTTCTGGAAGCAGGAATCATAAGTGAAGTATTTCTGCCATTTTTCCTGGATAGTATGTGTCGGTATCTTCCACTGCATCCCTATTTACCCACCCTGTTACTTTCCAGACCAAAATGTCCCTGGTCATCTCTCCCATTTTCATTTGTGGATGGTTGTTCCTTGGGAGCAAGGAAATTTTGTCTCTACATTCCCAGTGCTCAGATGCATTTTTTAACATAAAGTACATGCTTAATAAATACATTTTATCCATTTATATTGGTATTCTTTTCCTTGACCTTCCTAAAATCCTTCATAAAAGATCAACCAAATTGCTGAGTCTTCCTCTCTTTTTAATATAATTGTGAATACATTGATCTAGACCTTTGACTACTCCATCTCTTTTACCTATAATAACTGTTTTACTGTTTTCTATGTCTTTTATGCCACTTCTCATGGAAAAAAAAGGCATCTTTGAAAACAAATTGCTACTAGCTCAAAAACTTCTATGTGTTTTTTTACCATTACTCTTTGGGACTTAAAATGCATGATCTACCAAGGTCATGGTGTTACATGACACATTCAGCATGCTGATTTTTCAAAAGAGCAGTTTGATGTTTGGAATCACAGAAAATATAATTTTCTTTATATTTCAGATGGTCTCTGTAAATTTTTTATCCTTAGTGAAATGCGTATTTTCCATTGATTAAAAATTGGTAATAAATAATCTATAGCTTTATTTCTGCCCCATTCCTATTATCTAGAATCCCAGAGTTTATAGATTATACTGATACTGTTATAATTGTATAAAGCATTTTATTTTCATTATAATTTTTCCTTGAACCACAAAATATTAGATTTGGATGGGACATAAGCATCCATTCAGTTCAACTCACTATCTCCATTCAGATTAGCCATCCATGATATACTTGATTCATGAAAATTTAGTGTTTTGCTACACGTAAAGTAGCCCATTACCTTTTAAGAAATCCCATTCCACATCTAGATAGTTCTAAGTGTTATAATGTAGATTGGTACTGAGTTTGCAGTCTTCTAAAACTTACAGATCTTTTTCAGGGGAAAAAAATACCATTTAATTATAGCCTCAATCTTGTATTTACAAAGATGATTTTTTAAGGCCAAGTATAAGACTTCATCCCAATTAGTTAGCATGTTTGATCTCTTTTTTGTCATTCAGTGCTAGCAGTCCTTTACAACCTTATATCATCTGCAGATTTTTGCTGATCATGCCATCTCTGCCTTTATTTGTCTGCTTTTATTTAACAGGTAAACCTGTTAAACAGGACAGGGGGCAAACACAGATTCACAAGGCATTACAGTACAAACTTCTTACTAAATTGGCATTAAACTGTTAATGACTCATCTATTCAACCACTTTCAAGTTCATCAAAATGTATGTTAACCAAAGTTCATATTTCACATAAAAATTTGATGGAATTTAAGTAAATTATATAAACTATAGCATCATTTCCTACCTTGATCCATTAGTCTAATAACTGTCCAAAAATAATAATGATAATGTGAAATATGCATAATTTCTTTTTGATCATTTTTAATATCACTTTAATGATCCTAATTAGTGATTTAAACCTCATGCTAAGCAGTAGATGACCCTACTACATATAGATAGATGATTCCAAAATGGCTTCCATATTAATTAAATAGCCACTTAAATGTGCCAAGTTTGTTTTTTAAAGATCCTTCATTGCTTAATGTGTCAGGAACCTTCTGACTGATTTGTTGAAGAATATCTTAGTATGAAATTACTTCATGATGGAAGCTCAACCAAATGTGAAACCCAAAACTAATCATTCATCATTCAGGAAGCTTTCCTGAACTGCCCTTACCTGTAGTGATCATTTCTTCTCCAAATTTCTGTAGTTCTTATTGCTTAAACTATTCATTTAAGTAATTCATTGTGTGTGACCTGGAGACATATCTTGTACTCTAGACAACTGTTGTTTTTGTTGTTGCTGTTGTCATTTTACTTTTCATATATTTGTTTTATCTCAACACCTAGATTTAAATATCCTTTAAAGCATGATCATGCTTCCATGTACCCTGTGATACCCAGTAAAGCTCCTAATTTTTAGCATGTGACCAATAATTATTTGTAGATGGATTGATTCAGTTGCTCAGTCAATTTATAACCCATTACATTTGATGATCCTTAGGAACAGAAGGTAGGACATTGTGAAAGAAATAAAAACTTCCATGAGAGAAAACTATATTTCAGCAAGTTGTCAATTTTTATTTATAAATACACTGCAATTATGTGGCTCAGTGCATTGAGTGGCAAGCCTGGAGTCAGGAAGATACATCTTGCTTATTTTTTTTTAATCTGACCTCAGACACTTATTAGCTATGTGACACTGAGTAAGTCATTTAATCTACATTGCCTTAGCTCCTCAACTGGAAGATGAGTTGATGAAGGAAATATCAGACCAAGCCAGTTATCTTTGCCAAGAAAGCCCCAGATGGGGTCATGAAGAGTCGAACATGCCTGAAAAAATGATGAACTACAACAACATCCTTTAATTCAGTCAAGGAGATGTTAGCTATGGGAAATACCAAATAATTTGGTATTAGTGTATTTAAAATCACAATCTTCAAATATTTGGAAAGCTGTGATGTGGAAGAAAAAGGAGATATTTTTCTTGGTCCCAGAGGTTAGAACAATGAATGACAAGCAGAAAATGCAAAGAGGTAAATTTAAGCTTGATATAAGGAAAAATTGGCAAGCAATAGAGACATCTAAAAATAGTATGGGCTGCTGCAGTAAGTAGTGCATCATTCTTCCCACCCTTCTGTGAGAGGCATTCAAGTGAAAGTTTTATGACCACCTGTCAAGCATGCTGGAGATTTCTATTCAGGCTTGGATTGGACAGGATGACACCTGTCCTTCCATTTATGTAATCCTTTAATTCTGTGTAGAACTATTAGTAAATAGATAACTGTCCCATCTTACCTTGGATTGAACAAAAACCAAATATACATGTTTTTAAGGGATGACATCTCAGAAATTAATAAGATTAATACTGAGAGGTAATTTTTTTATTTTATCATATTTTCTTAACTTTACTATTTATATAATCATTTATTTTAAAGATCCAATTGTTCTAGATTTTATTTTTGAATATATAAAATAGCCATGATTTTGGGGAGCTACGTGGTAGAATAGAGTGTTAGACTTGTAGTCAGGAACAATGATTTGGCTATGTGTCCCTTATGTAACTTAAATTGTCTCAGCCTCACTTTCTTCATTTATATGTGAAACACCTCACAAACGTAAAGTACTATATTCTTTTTTTTTTTAGTTTTTTGTTTTGTTTTGCTTTGTTTTTTGTAAGGCAATGGGATTAAGTGGCTTGCCCAAGGCCACACAACTAGGTGACTATTAAGTGTCTGAGGCCGAATTTGAACTCAGGTACTCCTGACTCCAGGGTCAGTGCTCTATCTACTGCACCAACTAGACACCCCCTAAAGTACTATATTCTTAACATTATTGATGCTATTATTATTTTGCCAGGCAGTTTCTTCCTTGCTACTAAATAATAGTTACTCACTAGCATCTAGTGACATCAAAGTTTGAGAACTCAGACAAAAATTTCCAGAATCTGAAAACTTTGTTTAAGAATTAAAGTTTTTAAAGTCAGTAGCAATAGGATAGCCCTTTAATTTTTGTTTCTTTTTTTAACACCAAGTAATTAACTAAAAACCTGTAAATGTTTACTCCAAAAATTGAGCTCTTTATGTATTCTTTGGTAAAGGCTCATTATCTAAAATGCTCTGGACATCTGAACAGGAAGAACCATGTTCTTCCATTTTAATCTACAAAGAGAAAACTTATAATTGGTTTGGTTCTCCATATCAGTTTAGTGATAAAAACACATAAAATGAATTTGAAAGATTATTAAACTTTAATCCACCATTAAAAATGTCTTATTTTGCTTTTATACTGACATCATTTCCGGAACTACACCTTCCATACTGAACCCTCTCTTTTAACAATGAAAAAACAGTAAAATAAAAATGTCAGGTTTAATGACTATTTGTAAGAATTTACATAATTCTCTTTCTTATTCCCCACATCTCTATCAAAAGTTGGTAAATGTGTTTCATAATTTGTTCTCCTAGAAAATTGCTGAGTTTTCAACTATTCAAAGACTGGACTTTTTTAATAGAATTTTTTCATTTATAATCTGGGAATCAAAATATATATTCTCAGTTTGGCTTATTTTACTCTGTAGCAATTTACACAGATATTCTCACATTTATTTTTTTCCTCATTTTCATGATCTCTTATTTCATGCTAAAATTTCAATACAATTACTCATATACTTCAGGGATAGGAGAATTCTCTTTTTTTTAGCCATTCTTCACCTAGCAAACAGACAAGTTTTTTCAATTCTTTACCAATACAAAAAAAAAGTTCTTCAATGAAACTGTTGAATATTTGTTTTCTATTTTCTGGGGTTAAATGCTCAAGAGACGATCACTGAGCCAAAAGGTATGAATAATGTAATCACTTTTCTTGCTTAATTCTAAAATGATATTCAAATGGTAGAACCAATTTGCAATTCCAATACAGATACATCAATTTATCTATCTCTCTATAACCTTTCAACTGTTTTGTTCTCATTTTGTGTTTTTTGTGCCAATTTGAAGGATAAAAAAGTAAAATCTTAGAGTTGTTCCTTTGAAATGACAGGATGTATGCCATTTGTCTTTTATATTTATGCTTTCGAACTGTTTGTGTGCATGTATATGTGTGTGTGTGTGCATGTATATGTATGTGTGTGAACCACTGGTCATCTAGCAACATCAAGAAAAGGCAAAGATTTTCCTCACCTTGTTGGGTGAACCTCCTGTACCAAACACATGAATAGTAGGATAAGAATCATACAGGATAAACAGACATGAATGGGTTATGATTTTCATGACTCAGTGAGATCTTAAATCTGAGTACTTCAAATATGCAAGAAACAGGCTTGACGAAAATATATAAGACCATGTGCCTTCTTTAATAGATGAATAGTAAAAATATATAAACAAATGGTTCAAAAAATGAAAATATAGTCTGTCATTAAGAAAGAAATTAAAATATAGTTATAAAAATAGAAGAGAAAGGAAAGGATGTTTTTTTACTACTGTGGTTAGTGTATGAATTTAAGGGATGAAAATATTTCATAATATTACTTGTTTTTTGCATTAACAAAGCTAAAAAAGAAAAAAGAGAAAAGCTGTTATAACAAATATCTCTTATTAAAGTCTGGTATCCATTATATATTTCTATTTGATTCATATATAATGAATAATATGATATGAATAATAATGATAAATAGATCTATAACAATATAGGGGACAATACAGTATCTTGGAGAATGAAAATGTAATATCACTTAGAGAAAGAAAAAGAGAGGTACACATGGGTTATGAGTAGGCAATAGCACATTCATAAAAATTGGCAAAGAGAAAATAGGGAAAGAGATCTCATGGAAAAAAGTTTGATTGAAAGAGAAAATTGGAGAGCATGAAATAACCATTTACAAATTGTGCATGTGTGTGTGTGTGTGTGTGTGTGTGTGTGTGTGTGTGTGTTTGTGTGTGTGTGTGTGTGTGTGTGTGTGTGTGTGCTTTGTTCTCTCATTGTTAGATCTAGCATTTCTAGAACAATGGCAGATAATAATGTTATGGAAGAAACATCCTTATTTTATCCCTGCTTGTACACGATGTAAACATCTAGTGTTTCTCTAATGTCCATTTTAAATCATAAATCATGTTACCTTTTACTATTATATATAAGATATATTTTTCTAAAGACATTTCATACATTCAGCTTATAGGAAAAATGTGGTGTGAATTTCATGTAGTTTTGGTTATTTTTACGAAAGTGTGATGTAAAGAATAAACAATGGGCTTCAAAATTAAGAACTTGGTGCAAATCTTGCTAAAGTAGTTGTGTGTGGCCCTGGGTAAGTTAATTGCCATATCAGAGCTTGAAGAAACAGTATATAAGTTGAAGAGAAGGTGTTGACCTATATTGGCACAAGGAGTTTTCTTACCTAGGAATTCCCTCTACAAATCCAATTATGGATCTAGTTCCTATCCCTAGTCACTAGGAGGTCATATAACTAAATATCGCCCTCTTCAAAGTTAATCTTTTTTTTTTTTTAAGATTTTTGCAAGGCAAAGGAGTTAAGTAGCTTGCCAGAGGCCACACAGGTAATTGTTAAGTGTCTGAGGCTGGATCTGAACTCAGGTACTCCTGATTCCAGGGATGGTACTCTATCCACTGCACCACCTAGCCACCCGCTAAAGTTAATCTTTTGAAAACAAATTTATTTTAATTATCAGCTGAATTTTCAACATCAACTAGAAACTGACAATACAAAAAAAGAGAAGAGAAAAACAAAAGACAATCTCTCCCTCAGTTAGTTTACGATCTAAAGAGAGAGACAACATTCAAATAAATATATACAAAGCAAGCTATATACAAAATTAAAATTAAATAATCAATAGGCAGTCATTGTAATAAAGAGGAATTTAGGGAATACTTCCTAAGGAGGGAAGGATTTTACTTGGGACTTAAAGGAAGCTAAGGAGATCAATACTAAGAATGGAAGAGGGAGAACATTCTAGACTTGGGGGAACAGCCTGAATAAATTATCCAGAGCTGAGAGATGGAGTGTCTTGTTTGTGGAAAAAACATGAGACTAGTGTTCAAGATCAAAAAAGTATGTGGCCAGAAAGACTGAAAAAGTAGAAAGATGTTAGTTTATGAAGAGCTTTAAATATCAAGACTCACTCCTGGAGGCAATGAAAGCCTCTCTGATAGAAAAAAAAAATAGATCACAGGAAAAGATACCAGTTCTTATTTGTACATATGGGAAATTCAATGATTTGAGTAACCAAAGTCTGTCTATAAGAGAAGAAAGCAAGTACTCATAGCTTGAACTTATTTTGGAGGGTTTTATCCCGGTTGTCATTGTGTACAATTATTTTCTAAAACTGCAGCTTTGCTTCTAAGAAGTATTCAGAGGATTCTAAGTAAATTCCACTTTCTATGTGATTCCTACTGCAATTTGAAAAGATATTTAATCTGAGGCCATTTCATACAGAACATTTTCTGCTAAATTTAATAGAATTCTTTCTATGGTGATTATATTTACTTTTTAATCTAGCAAAAGTAGTTTGTGAAAAATAAACTATAATGACAATCATTAAATAATAAACAAGAGAATGATTGACAATTTTGATGGGTTTATAGTTAAAATGCTATGTTTATTAAAGAATTAAAATTAAAATTTACTATGAATGAAAACCATTTATCAGTGAATGATCCCTTATAAGCATTGCTATGTTCATCATTATTTAAATAGAGCCATCTTGGCCTTACTCCATGGAACTAGCAAGAATAAACATGGTTCAAAGGCAAAAAAAAAAAAAATCAACTGACATTTTAATTTGTATATGTTTACATTAAAAATGTGAATATAATGGGGTGGCTAGGTGGTGAAGTGGATAGAGCACCAGCCCTGGAGTCAGGAGTACCTGAGTTCAAATACAGCCTCAGACACTTAATAATTACCTGGCTGTGTGACCTTGGGCACGCCACTAAACCCATTGGCCTTTCAAAAACCTAAAAAAAAATGTGAATGTAATTAAGTTAAATATAATTCTCTGATTCTAGGGGATATTCCTTGGAATAAAAACCAAAAAATATGTTGTCTGAAAACCAAGGAGAGAAAACTCCCTCCACTAACATAAACTACAATATTCTCTACAGTTTACATTTTGGAGAATTGCTTGAGGTAGTTAAGGGATTTGTTTAGGGTCACATAGTCAGAGATACGGCTTGAACCCAAGTCTTCCTGGCTTTGAAATCATCTCTATCATTTATACCACACTACCTGTTCACAGTATGATACATTGAAGTGATATATACAAAGAAAATGTAGGTGAAAATTTTAATTATGAAATAGTTTAAAAATCAAAGAATGTGCAGTTTTCTGATCCCAGACATGCTTTTGTCAGCATATTTGAAAGTTAATCTTTCTTGAGAATTCTGGACAATAATGAAAGTTTTCAAAAAGATCAGAACTTCTATAACATGTACCTTGGTAAAGTTCTCCTAGTGATTTGTCTCATGAATGACATAATTTAGCCTTTACTAGTTGATATTTTTCTACAATGTAAAAAATATTGGATTTTTGTGAGTTAGAAGCCTAACTCTACCTCATATTGCCTATGTATCCTCATCTATCTGGGCCTCAGTTTCCTCATCTGTATAATGAGGATGTTGAATAAATAGCTTCATAATGTCACATCTATGAATTTATGATCTTACATTTGTTCTTGTGGCAACATTTATAAATAATTATACTCTTTTGTTGAAAAAGTGATTAATTAAAATTGAATTGATGGAAATTTAATTCAGTAGCTAACCAGTTACCTCTAAGTTAAGTTCTTAGGATCTAGTAATCTTTACTACTCCCTATTTTTATCTACTCTTGAATTTTGTCATAAATTCATTAATTTGGTAATCCCTGTCTTTGCCTTCCCCTTCATTTCTGCTGAATCTGAGGATTCCTAGGGAACAATTATATTTGTAATTCTAACATAAGCTTTCTCTCCACAAAGAAGGAAAAGTAAAAAGGAATCAAAAATGTAAATATGAATCATATTATTTTATAAACTTCTTAAAGGCAAGACAACTGTCTTTTGCTTCTCTTTAAATCTCTTATGTATGGTGTGTGTGGCACATAAAGATGTGTAATACATGTTTTTAACTAACTCATTGAATATGGAAACAGGTAGTTTTGGTTCCACACCAAAATGGGAAAGATAAGAAATAAACAGTCAATAATGAATGATTAAAATAGATTCCAGTAAGTTTACTACCACTCTGGTCTGTAGAAAGAGTAACAATGGAGATTCATTAGGATATCTATAACCAGTTTCTTTGCAATGCTACTAATATGTCATTTTACATTTCAGCCCAACTGAATAGGGCATGCTCACCTTTTGGTGACTCTCCCTTATGGCCACTTTATCTTTGTAATTGTTATCTCTATCCTGATGCTTAGGAGGCTTGGAAAGGAAAAGATAGAGGTTGATTTTCAAGATTTCAGAAGGCTTTGAAGAAAAGAAAGCAAAATCACAAATAGAAGACAATTCTCTCCAAAGCACAGTCTTTATTTTTTTTTTGGTATTTAAAACACATTTTAATGGAAAAAACATGAAAAATATTTAAAGAAAGAGAGAATGCAATTAGGCCTTAATTGCTTTTTGTCCCATTGGTTTTAGATGCCACTGTACTACTAATTCACCTGTGGACTTGAGGCAAGTTTCTGACATCTGCTCTTCTGTTGGAAGTCCTTGTGGTAATTTTAATGGTTGGATTTTTATCAGATGCTTAACTACTTTCAGTTTTGCATTCACTTGTGGAATATGGGTTTTTTCCAGTCCAAGAAGTTTTATGACTTGTTTTTCCCAATATGGTCTTCTTTGTACAATGTGTAGCTTATGAGGGTGATGAAGATCCCCACCATATTTTTCATGAGCTTCAGGTGAAGGTTGGAATACTTTGTCTGTAATCCTTGACTTGGTAAATTTATGACAAATCCAATCAGTTGAGGTGAGAGATTCTAGGCTTTTTGTCACATTCTGTACTCTACCTGGAGGGCTCTGGGTCACTAAGTGCAAATTCCCCGCCATTAAATATCAGCACTGATGATATCCCTCTCTGAAAAGCAGCTCCTCCAGGCCAAGGCGGCCTCCAGCTCCCGCCTCCAAGCTATGTCTTCAGGAGGCTGAACCGTGCCATGACCACAGAGCTTGCCCAAAGCACAGTCTTTAATAGGTAGTCATGTGCTCATTGTGAATCTATGGTAGGAAGTATACCCAACACATTCTGCACTTCAGAAAATTCAGAGTCATCTTTATATTGCAAGACCAGCAAGAACTAAAGACCTGAGAAGCATAGGTCATCCCTTTAGTATAGCCAAGTAATACTAGCTAAAATTGCATATTGATACCCAGTACAAATCTCTGAGTCATCATGGCTGAAAATATATGGAAGATAAATGTAATTGCTCCAAAGTGGTGAAGCAAGGGCCCTTCCATGGCACTCTGGAAGCAGATTCGATATAAGCTTCTACATTCTTGACTGCAATGTTGATTAACTATATTCCTAGCAAGAAATGGGCATTATAGAAAAAAAATATCAAATTAGGCAATAGTTAAGGTCTGGACTCCACTTGGTCCAAAGAATATGTGCCACTGATGGAAAATATATTTGAATATATTTGCTATGCACTCACACTGCAAGCGATTCTAAAACTTTTTTGGTCTCAGTATATAGCATTAAATTCTTTAAAATTATTAAGGACCTCTCCCAAGAACTATTGTTTATGAGGATTTTATCTATTGCATCTACATATTAGAAATTAGAACATTTTACTATTATTAAGAAAATACTTTTAACCTCTCAGATCCTAGAAAGTGTCTTTGAACCATACTTAAAGAATGGCTACTGGAGAATAATTTAGAAAGTTCACTAAGTGGAAATGAAAGATCAGTCACTTAATTGAAAATTAAGAGTCTGTCACAAATGGACTATGTGTCTTAACCCTCTGCCTACCAGCTTTGTCATCAACAAATGAAGAGGAATCAACCGTATGATTTCTAAATTCCCTTCTAGCTGAAGAATTCTAAGAATTGAGTGTTATGAATCACTGTCAACATGATGCCTGGCATCATAATTCACAGGTCATAAAGGTTCCAAACTGCCTGAAAGAATGATGTTCTCTGAGTCAAGTGTTTCTGAAGAAAAGTACTTTACTGAAATATGAAAATCTTATATCTAAAGGAAAGCACATATATTACATCATTGCCCCACCCCTCAAAGACTGAAATTGTTGTTAAATATTATTGTAACACCTAACTAGCCCATAAGAGTCATTCTATTTTATTGCAAATTGCAGAATAACAGATCTTGCAAGTCAATCAAACAAAAGGACCTGCTTCATGACTTAAATCTAAAATTCTTTAAACATCAGTTGGTCAGTGAATTACTTTCCATTAGCCTTAATGGTCATCAGTGATCTCTCCCAGTTTTAAAAGGTAATTCCAGGGTACTCAAACATTGTCCTTGGAATGTGAACCTGGAATGGACAAAAGATCCCTCATCCTCATAGTCATTCCAAATGTTCTTCTATGGGCTTGGACTAGTATAGCTTTTTCTGTAGACCATAATCAATGTGTGACTAATTGATATCCTGAAAAGGGGATTGGGAAGAACGAATGACTATGAAGCAAGCCTATCATTATGCAAATGTCCCTTCATTTACTACGAAAGCCACCTGCTCCCTAATTCCAACCTCAAACCAATTTCAACTTGTAGCCAAGTTTGGTGAACACTAAAACTTGCTGAGATACTCTCTGGTACAAATAATTAAATCCTAATTTTAATACAGTAAAAGTTTACTTAGCTGACATTCTATGAGTCAGAATGAATCAATATCTAAATATCACAATAGATAGTTCTTCTATACAATGAATAATAATTTACTCATAATGATAATCCTATATCAATATTTATTCAATAATATATTCAATAAATTCAATAATAACTAAATATTACATCAACATCAAGTAGCTATCAAGGAAAAATTAAAGTGTATTAAGCATAATTATATGTTGAGTATTTTTGAAATTATACTTTTATGAAAATTGTCATTAATGTTAACTCTCTCTCTCTCTCTCTCTCTCTCTCTATATATATATATATATATATATATATATATGAACTCTCTAAATAGCAGAACTCATTAGAAAAGATGGATATTGAGAAAGATTAAATGCAGAAAGAAAAAGGGATGGCAAAGCACGAGAAGGGTAGTGTCATGAAAACAACAAACAAACTTGAACAGACTTGAAGAAATTATAGAGGACAGAAGGGTCTGAGGTGGGGGTCATGAAGAATTGAACAGGACTGAACACCTGAATAATAACAATAACCAACATAATACTTGACTTACCAAATCAGTTGACAAGTATTCATTGAGCATATTTTCCAGGTACTATATGAATTGCTAGAATAAAACATTCCATACCAGTTAATTCCACAAACATGTTAGATAGCTATTAATAAAGTATCTTGGTATAATAGAATATAGAACACAAAGTCAGGAAAATATTGATATGAATAATGCATTTTACAGGAGTATAGCATCACAAAGAATGTTTTTTCACATTCTACCTCTGATACCGTATGACCATCAACAAATAATTAAACCTCTATGACGCTGATTTTTTTAAATATGCAAAATTAGAGAATTGGATTAAATCAGAAGTTTTTTTTAACCTTTTTGTCACAGTTACTTTGGCAATCTGAAGAAACCTATAGATCTCTTAGAATGTTTTAAATTCCTAAGGTTAAAAAGGAAATCAAAAGTTAGTGAAAATACATATGCCACTTTTCTCATCCAGGGACCTCAGACGCTTTGATAAAGACCACCTGTTGTCTGTGGACCCCAAAGGAATTAAGAACTCTTAGAGTAGACAATTTCTAAAGGTTTCTTCCAGTTCTTCACTTATGGTCCTATGATCTACTGTCTATGTGACCACAGCCTCCTTGACACTGTTTGCCGAACTCTGAAATAGAGATAAAAATGTCCATAATACCTACCTCACTGTTGTGTTGTGAAGCATCTTTCAAGGCAATTCAAACATTGAAGCATCATAGAAATGACAGCTATTATTACCATTTTTTTATTATTACCACTATTACCAAATGCTGTGTATACAAAGATTCTTTGATTTAAAAGTCAGATACTCAAACTGTCCTGTTCTTCTTTACTTTCATATGGGTGAAATCATGTTATTATAATAGTATTCTGTTAAAGATTAGTCTGGCCACACAGTCCCTGGGAGTTAAGTCAATAATTTTTTTACTAAGTATTTATGATGTACCAGATGCTGCAAAAAGAAAGATAGTTCTGCCTTTGAGGAGCCTATGTTACAAAGGGAGAAGATACTTCCTAAAAGGGAATTGAAAAGGAATGATGGAGGAAAGATAAGGGTGAGAAATGGTATAGAAAGTTCAGAATGGATCTTGGAGATGAGGAAGATTCAGTGGGCCTTTTCATTTGTATAGAGAAAAGCCCTAATATTTTCATTATTACTCAATCTGCTTCTCTCCTCAAGAATGTTTTCCTCCTTTACTTCATAATCTCACTGAGAAAATCCATGTATGCAGAATTGGCCCAGATTTCAATGACCATCTGAATTTCAATATATAGTATATTAAGAAAGTGCTTAAAACAATATGGTTTACAGTAACAGTACTTTGAAAAACAACTATAGTCTGCTGTCATAAGTCAGACTATGGGAATCAAGAACAGTATGACTGGATTCCCTTCTCTTCATTTTTTCCATTAGGTAATAAATAGAACAGGGATTTGTAACCTAGAATATACAGATTACATGGATAGATTTCAGCCATCCATGAGCTTGGATGGAAAAAAAATGTACCTTTATATTCACTAGTCTCCAATTGACATTTAGACTTGGGGAGGGGTTTGGATCGTCATTGATTGAGCAGAGACAGGATATTTGAACAATACTCAGTGAACCTCTACTGTCATATCTATCAGCATATAGACTCAAGCTAGAATACTCCTCAGACTCTGCTACCATTCTTCATTCATCCACCATGTTATAATCTTCTTCACCTTTACTTTCCTATTTTATTTGCTAGGCTTTTGTTCTATCCACCAGCCTCTCCCAAGATCAGGCTCAAATAAATAGCATTCTGGATAGTTTTTCATCTGGAAAAGTCTGTAACTTCTTAAAATGATTAAGGCACTAAAAAAAGGACTTGCCTGGAACAGGTTCCCTTGTATCTCTTTGCCCCTTGTCTTAACCTTTTTTGAAGTCTTCCAAAAAAAAAAAAAGATAGCACATAATTGATTAAATATGCTATTTATCTGTATGTGAGAGTTGCTGTGTGTATGTGTATGTTACTGAAAGAAAGGTCTTAGCAGAATCTAAGCATTTCCCTATCTTTTCAATACCCACACAAGACCTGGAATATAGTAGATCTTGAAGAGGAAGGAAGATATGGAAGGCCACTTCATTTGTATAGAGAAAAACCCTAATACTTTCAACATTAGTTAATCTACTTCTTTCCTCAGGATTTTTTTTCCTGATTTGTTCATAATCTCACTGTGAGAATTCATGTAAGCAGAATTGGCCCAGATTCGAATGACCACAGGAATGTCAATATATATATAGTATATTTTAAAAAGTGCTTAAAACAATGTAGACAGAATATTGGATGAAAAAAATGTATCTTTATGTTTACTACCTCTAATTAAAATTTAGCATTTCCATCCAATAAATTGTGGTTAACTTGAATTGAACCAACAGACCAAAATTGATCCATAAGACCAAAGCACATAGAATTCTATTTGCTAGCATAATTTTTTTTAGTTATTTCTAGAGCACAACTTAACCTTTGTTTTTGTCTGTCTCTTATCTCCTTCCTTCATCCCTCTCTTCCAATTGGCTCCTTTAATAAGCACCCTCCAGGACTTCCAAATTCTAATAAATATGAGTCTTTGGAGATAATTTTCATTTAAATAATGAGAAATTAGCATATTTCTTGAAGTATATCTCATAATTTACTAAATAGTAGTGAAGAAGTGTAATAAAATTGATATCACTGTCAGGAACACATTATAAATGCAAGACTAAGAGCATGCCATGGGAAAAATTAATTTGAATATCACTTGTATTGTGGACTGAAGGGAGTCTAGAATCTATTCAGATTCACCTGTGATGATCGTAACCATTTTTTCCCCACTAAAAACTGCACTTAACTGAGAATTAGAGAAATTTGTTCAAATTAAGACTGAGAAAATTCAAGAAATCCTCTAATGGTTAGACATAAAGAACTCATCAATCCACAGATATTTAGTGAGCCTTTGGATTTACCCATAGCAGCTCAGAACATTATGCTACATTCTCCGAGCACCATGTTTGGCCCTGTCAAAGAGAATCCTCTTTTCATTTGTCTCTAAACAATTCTCTAATCTCTACCCTGACCATAAAATGAACTCAATAAAATTCGATGGATTAAAAGAAAATATAAAAGGAAAAAGAGGCCAAGGGAAATGAAGAAATTCTCATATTATCAGAGTATTATTGCTCACACTTATTTTTAAGTAAAAAAACTAAAAATATTTTATCAGTTTCCAAAACAAAGTGAATCTTAGCTCAAATCTATACCTTTAAAATGAAAATCAGATATGCTCAGGGTTCCTTGCTTAAAAACAGTTTATCTGGTAGTCTTCTAGCCACTGCCTTCCTTTGCACTGTTCTGGGCAGAGAAGGGAGGGTTACCAAGTTATACATTCCTTATTTGGTTTGAGGCTTTTGAATCTTATCTTCACTATGTTGCTTTCCAGTAACCCATCTGCCCTATCATTTGATCTAATAGTTATGAAATTGGAAAGCTTTGACAAACTCCCATCCAGCTTTGTGGAGCCTGAGGAAAGGTTTTACTGTGGATGGTACAAATGGGAATCCTGTAAAGAAGCTTTCCTCCTCATAACTTTTAAATTAAAGGCACAGACTTTCTGAAGTTGCCTTGAGACTGAATTCTTTCTGAACTATAATTACTTAAATTCTAATTTTGCATTTATATCCTGATATTTGTTTTCTAGGCCCTAGAGGCAAAGCTCACTACTTGTCATGTCACTTTGGTTTCCAATGGATTTTCTAAGGCAGAGCTTGGTAAGATTTCTCACCCATTTTTTTTAAGCTTTCTGGTTTCGGCTGAAAATTATCCAACTCACATCTGGCACAGAGGAGGCAGTTAGAAAAAGATTAGGTTGTCTTGCTTTCTAAAACTGAGACTGTAAAGAGGCTTAGTTTAAGACAGGCTTCTCACTCCCTGTGCTCTTTTCTTCCTTTATGGAGGAAAAAAATACACTTCTAATGCCTGTTGTAATTTACTGAAAATGATACTTTTTCTGTTGAAGAACTTCAGGCATAGATTTCCTAATAGAAACAGAAATTCAAGGCCACACGATAATGTTTTAGTCTGAAAATTACTGTCATATATTTGATGATAATATATAACAGAAATATTTTCTCCCACTTAGAAATAAAACAAAAATGCACTTTAGGTTGTCCTGCAGAATTACTGAAAATTTCTTTCAGTTAAATATCTGTGATTGAATAGTAGTTTAAAGTTTTCCCAAGGCCTTTATGAAAGTGAGTTTTTTCGGGAAGGGGAAACTAATACTTTTATATTTAGATCTAGGATTAAATTAAAAACCTAAGAATTAGAAATAATCTTATTTTTTAAAAGTCCAATTTAATCACCCTGAAATGATTATATCTAGACCAACCTAGTTGCAACTTAGACCATGTTTGATAATAAAGTAAGTCCCTTACCCTTGAGTAAGGTAAATCAACTTTTCAAAGCAGATTGAAAGAAACATTGGTTTGGCGTTAAGAGAATATAAGTTCAAATCTTAGTTATGCCATCTATGAGAGTTCAAGCAAATTATTTCTTTTCTCTTGGTTTCACTTTTCTTATATGTAAATTAGTGAGGTTAGACTTTCTTCTAGTGTTCTTTCTTAGTCTAAAGTTATTATTCTATGATTAGCTATTTCAGACTTGTAGTGTACCATGTCACTTTTCAGAAAAGTTAATTTACTAAATTGTATGTTTGAGAGGAAGTGTAATAAAAGGAAGACACTCTGCTAAATATAAAGGATATAAATGAAAAAATGAGACTTACCTTTTCAATAAATTTGCATTTATAAAGGGGAAGCTATACACATATATGGAAACAGTAGCCACTGAAAGGAGTATTTGACAGTTACAGGAATGGTAAGCTAAGTCAAAATCATTCAATTGATGTATCTTTGCTATGGGGAGAAAGCAAAGTAGATGATGAGATGGTCTGAGAAGATTAGTAATGAAATATACAGAATGGTCTGGGTCCTGGGTCTGTATAAATGTACTGAATTAGTTGAATTTTCACTCAATTACTAACAAATAATCCTGCTAAGAAGATTTATAAAAACATACAGAAAATCTGAAAAACCTAATTCAAGTTCTAACATACTGATTATGGAATCCTGGGTGAGATACTTAGCTAATTAGTGGTAGGTCTCTATAAATAAATTGTAAAACATAAATCGTAAAATAATTGTCTATTTCTGTTGGGGAAATTCCCTTTCTCAGTGAAATCAAAAGACAAAGTCAAAAAATAATATGGAGATGGTATTATTATAGGGGTTATTAAGTATTAAAATATAGATGTAACTTTCCATAGTAGAAAGAGTGTTGGACTAAGAAGCAAGAAGTCACGAGTTGCATCCTGCTGCTGACATTTATGATTTGATTCTGAAAAAATCCCTTAACATCCCTGTGCCTCAAGCAACTCCCTGCTATTTATCTACTGAGTCATAGAATAGAGTTGTTTTCCAGTCTGGTGATGGAGGAAGTTCCCAAAGTGTCTCATATTTAGTAGTTTACAATGATTAAAATCGTGCTCCTTTATCTTCTTAGAATATTTCTAATATTCCTATGCTTCATTTCTATTTTTTCTCCCCTGTTGATTTTAATTCCATTAGTTATGTGGGTAGAGTTGAAATGTTTGTTCCAGATGAGTGAAAGTTGTTCATATTATGTAGTTAATCTCCTCACACTTTGGGGAAAGGATGATAGAAAAATACAAGCTGTTTTTCCTAATATCTACTTGATTCTGTGACTACAAAAGAAGGCTTATGGAGAAAGGAAGACAAAGCGTGCAGTAAGAACATCAAATAGCAATTTAAAGTAACCCGGGCTCACAATAAGTATTTCATGCTATGTCATAAAATAACCAAGTTACCATAGGAAAATCCCATTATAGTAGACCTGGTGGGAGTGTTTCAGTTTTCAAAGCTGTATTTCAAGATATCCTAGAAGTCCTTACGTTCTCGTCTTTCTTTATATTCTCATCTATATATCTTTTTCATTGGCATATCATAGTATTCACAATCCCTTATTTGTGTTTGTGTTTGTATACAATGTTATGTTATGCTATGTTATGTTAAACTATGCTATGCTATGTTATATTGCATTTTTATTATGTGTTATGTTGTTATGTTTATAAATATCATGTTATATCACATCATGTCACATTGTATCATATTATATATTACTGAATTTTTTACCATTAGAGTTACTTTTTTGTATTACCATTCAAATATAGGAAAATTGTTTTCTTGGAGGTAAAAATAAAATTAGAGGAATTTCTTTTAGACTTACCTCATTGAAATGAATTTATAATATCAATTCATTCTCAGTTCAGAAAGCACTAAGAACCTAAGCTCAAAGGCCATTTTTTTTAAAGTTCAAAGACTGGGAAGAGAAAGATAAGTACAGCCTTTCTACCTTTCACAAGCTAAAACCTAACTTCAGGGTCTCATCACCTCCTACCTAGTTTATTACATTTCTCCTTACTGTTCACCTGCCTCAAGTCCCTCCATACGTCAGACTGCCCTACATACTTTGCAGCCAAAGTAACTCTTATTAAGCATAGATCTAGTCATGTAATTCATCGACATCCAGAGGCTTTCTATTACATGTAAAATGAAGCAAAAACTCCTCTATTTATAGCTTTTAAAGTCCTATACAACAGGGTACCAACCTATCTTTATTGTTTTTTATTTCCTATGATCCAGTCAAAGTCTCTGTCTGTTTGTTTCTCATGCATATCATAGTCTTCCTTCTCTGGACCTTTATCCTGTTCATCCCAATTGCCTGGAACATACTCTAATTCTACTTCACTGAGTTCCTTACTCTTTAAGATGAAGCATAAGAATCACTTTCTACATGAAATTTTTCATGCTGCCTCCTGTTAATAATGTCCTCCTTCCCATATTATTTTATGTTTAGATACTTTGTATATAGTTTTATTTAATGGCTTTATGTTATATACATATGTACATGGGGGAGTTATAAAACAACTTACAATTTAATGAAGTAGCATTCGACATATATAATATATATGTGTCTTTATATATCTGTGCATATATAAATATTATTATATTATTTTTATTAAATTAAGAAGATAATAAGTATATAAAATTCTAATTTTGGGTCTCAAATTTTTAATAACAATAATAATAACTATACAATATTTATATGGTCTGATAAATTTCAATTGGTTTATCATCTTTTTGATATCCCATCATTTTATCTATATATTACTATATTCTGTACATTTTTATTATGTATAAACATAGTATATTTAAGATATATAAACATTCTACTGGGATAGATATCAGGGGTGTCAAACTCCACTAGAATCTCAATTTAAATGATAAATTACCTTATTTTAAAATCATAACACCATAGATAAAAAACTGAAATGGATATAAAAAGCTCAGCCTAACTCCTTCATTTTACACAAGATGAAAATGAGGCATGAAAAGGCTAAGTAATATTTTTCAAGATTTACACAACTATTGAGTTTCTGAAACAAGATATAAACTTGAGTCTTTCTAATTCCAAATCTAGTTCTCTACCTACTACATCACTTAGTTGCCTAGTTTGAATAATTTTTTATTTATTTGTATTCATTTTCTTTATATTCCTTCTGTACATATATTTGTAAAAACCTCTCACATTAGGATGTAATTAACTGATAATAGGAAGTGTTTTTTTGTTTCAGTATCCATAGTACCTAACACAATTCCTGGCACATTATAAATCTCAATAAATGCTTATTGATTGATTGATAATGTCTTTTTTGTATGTATTTTTCCATTTTCCAAGAACATCTCTAAATAAAATAGGAAAAAAATTAAGACCATGTAAATTTGATTTTAGAATTTCATAGCTGGGAAGCTAGGTGGCACAGTGGATAGAGCACAGGCCCTGGAGTCAGGAGGACCTGAGTTCAAATATGACATTTAATAATTCCTTAGCTGTGTGGCCTTGAGCAAGCCACTTAACCTCATTGCCTTGCAAAAATCTAAAAAAAAGAATTCCGTAGCTACCCTATATTCTGATATTTTAATTAGATTAGAAGCCTAAATTGAATAGAATTCAAATTTTAAAAATACACTTCTTCATTGAATTAAATAGGAATTATTAAGGTCCTATGGAGGAAATCCTGTGTTCAGTTTTTAATTTAACTGATTTTACTAAGAAATTAATCATATTAAAGTTACAAAGAAATACAATATTTTAATATTAATATTGAAGATTTTATTCTTAAATAAGTATATTTGCTCACATATCAGTCATCTTTAACATATTCATACTCTTAATTTTGGATAGTTAACCTTATATTTCTGACCTCTGAGATCTGATAAAATACTCCTTGTTTTTCTTTATTGACTCCTTGAGACAATAGACAAGAAGGAGCAATGTACAGTCCATTAAGATATTATACATAAAGCCTTTCCAGCTGTCTATCTAATAAGCTCATATTGGAGGTATATTTTTGACCTCCCTATGTGGCTCCTTCTTTACATGTATCTATAAAATGACCATAATCAATTTCTTTCTTTCCATTGGGTTAGAGCTATTATCATTGTTCATAGTGTCATTTTATCAATGGTTATCTTTTCTTATTTGATACTGATTTTGGACTTTGGTATGATCTGTCATTGGTAATAGTGTGTATTCAATTTAAGAATTTAAGTTTTGCTGAGCATTTTACAGATATTTAATTTTAAGCTCATTAAAAATGGGTAAGGTAGCTAAGTGGTACATGGAATAGACGTTTTGGGTCAGGAAATCTCATCTTCCTGATTTCAAATCTCATCTCTGACATTTACTAGATATGTGACCCTAGAAAAGACACTTAAGACTGTTTAGCTCAATTTCTTTATTTGTAAAATGAGTTGGAGATTGGTAAGAAAACCGTAAATGGGTTTTGTCCAAAGAGTTAGATATGACTGAAATAACTGAATTTATAACAGCAAACAAAACAAAATATGTAGCCTGGCACGGTGGCTAGAGAGCTGACCTTGAAGTCAGAGAGACTTGGATTTAATCAAATCTACACTGCCCTTGTAAAACTAGGAAGTGTATTTAACTTCTCCATATTCTCATTTAATTCTCTCATTTTTTAAAATAAAAAGATTATTTATTTAAAGCAATGGGGTTAAGTGAGGTGCCCAAGGTCACACAGGCAATTATTAAGTATATGAGGTCAGATTTGAATTCAGGTCCTCTTGTCTCCAGGACTAGTGTTCTATTCAATGTACCACCTAACTGCCCCTCATTTAATTCTCAAAGACAATTGTAGAGAAGATTCAGAATTACATTATTATGGATCTTCAATTTCAACAGAAGACACTTACACTGATAAAATTCCATATCCAATACTTTAAAAAAATCCTGTGAGATAAGAGTTTTTATTATCTCCCTTCCCCCTCTTATAGATGAAAAATTGATCCTCAGAGATATGTGATTAAACTCAGATTGAGCATTTTTCTAAGGCTTAATTGAAAATAACTCCTTCTAACTCCAAGTCTAGACCTTTGTCCACTATGTCATAACATCTAGCTAATGATGATCTGACTAGACACAGACAGACAATTCTGAAATGCCTCCTGTGAAAGTAACAATCAGCAGTTTCTGTGTGTTAGAGCATGATGCTTATCTGATAAAGTTGTAGAAACAGCGTAGTAACAGAGAAAAACAGTTAGATTTGAAATCAGAGGAGTTTGCATTGAAACTCTAGCTCATCTATTTACCAAATATATGACTTTAGACAAATCTCCCTGGATCTTTCAGTTTCTCCTTTTATAAAATGAGACAGTTGAACAAGATGACCTTTGAGATTTCTTAGAGCTGCCAAATAGATCATCTCTGAAAATAAGTTCAACTTCACTTTTTGTGAGTTATAGTACTCTTCATGTCTGGTAACTTTCAATTCTCTTTTTGAATAAAGAATCTGTGATAGATATGAGACATCTGAATAAGGTAAAAACCTTCAACCTCTTGTATTTCTAAAGCACAAATCATTTTCCAAAATATTTGTGACTATCCTACTTTTGTCTATATTTGTTTTGGAATCACCATTATCAAGTTAAATGTTTAATTGATTTGGGATAACATATTGGGATCTCCACAAAATTTGTTTATTTATTCATCCATCTACATCAGATATTTTCATATAAACTAAAACTATATCTATCTGTCAAACATCTATCTTTCTTTTTATCTGGAGGTTACATCTCACTCTCTCCCATGGCTTTCCATACTTAAATGTTTGTTCTAAGAATGATCTTCTAAGTTTAAGCTTACTCCTTCCATGCAGGCTGTATCTGTGGGAAAGAGTGAACTAGGTTCTTAGGAGAAATGTACCTTGTTATCTGAGAGAAGTTATCCCTGCACTCTGTCACTGTTGTAGTCTTCACCTTCTCCTCCTTCTTAAAACTCAAATCATTCTGGCTATCAATGAATGCTCAATAATAACTCTAATTCAAGTCTATGTAGCTTATTAGTTAGGTTTTGATGACTTAGAATAAGTATAAATATCAGTTGTCTTCTGCTCTGGCTAAAAACTCCAAGGGTCTTCCCCTCCCAGATTGATATCTTTGTGGTGGTAAATTCAGTCATCTTTTATACTAAATCTTACTCAGTACTCAGTCATTGAAAAGAATTGATCTCTGACAAAAAACTGAGACCTGAAAAAGATTTTAACTTAGAAAGGCCAAGGTCACCCACAACATCCTGGATCATTGCCAGTAGTCTGTCATCTTGATCTTTGTCTTACCAATAGATTTGATGACTCACCTTTGTGATGTCATTGGTCCTCTTTGAGAACATGCAAAAAAAACCAACAAAAATAACACTTTAAAAACTAGTATCCACTTTGTTTAAAGAAAATAATCACAGTTCTCTTTGTCCTAGTTCTAAAGTCTTTTTACTTTTATTCTTGTCTCTAGACTGATAAAAGTAAGAGAGTCTTCTTTCTGCCTGATGCTGGTGATAATAATAATAATCAACAACTAAAAGGTGCAATAGATAGAGCACTAGCCTTGGAGTCAGGAGAACAGAAGTTCAAATCCAACCTCAGATATTTACTAGCTGGGTGACCTTGAGCATGCCCCTTAATGCTGATTGCTTCACATCCAGGGCAATGTCCAGTCATCCTGATTCATTTCTGGCCATTGGACCTAGTTGACTCCGAAGGAGAATGTGACACTGGTAACTTAGCACCACACCCCCTCACTTAAATCCAGTTCACATGCTTGTCATGGCATCACCTCCCTTACATCATGGTCTTCTTTAAGAATGAAGGACAAACATTCATTTGATACTTATAAAGTTCCTCATTAGGACTGAAATGCAGATCAGCCTACAAAGAGGTTAATACAAATAGAAACTGGTAGGTGTGGTCCTTGGTTCTGAAGAAGATCAAAATGGCATCTCTGTTAGAGTTAAGCCACAGTGTGTTTAATGAGCCACAGTTTGTTTAATGATTAGACCAATTAAAGATCAAAATGCTCTACTATCAGTTAGTCATAAATGGGCCATGTGAATATTTAGGGTGGATTTTTCTAAATTTGCATCTCACATTTCCTTTGAGTTACTTCAATTCTGCTTAGCTTGTAGAATACAGAACCTTTTCTGATGAGGGCACACACTGTGCTAGGTAGTCCTGTAGAAGAAATATTGGACAGAGAAAATGTTCTATAATCTGTTCCCTCTGCACTGGTGATGTATCTTACTTTTAATGCTGACCTCCATCCCATTTCTCAAGGTCATTGACCCACTTAGACACCCCTAGCCCCAACCAAATTCCAAGCAATAGAGATGAGGTCAATGAAGTTTTGTATAGTACCTTGCCCCTCCCTAAAAAGGACTTGGTAAATCCATGTCCCCAAGGAACAGAAGTCCCTTATCAACAAAACAATGGATCCCTGCCCTAGCCTGAAAGGATTAAATCTTCTGAGGCACTACTCATTTACCCTCCCATCTACATATCCCTCCTATTTATATATCCCTAATTACCTCATCTTCCTGCCCCTTTAAAAACTCACCCTCTCCTCAGTTGAGCTGCAGACTTCTTTTGGGAAGCCAGCCACTATTGGGTAAAGTGATCCCTCTAAATAAATTTTCATGCTCCTTTATGCTACTTATTTCCTGATGATAGCACCTGCTGCTACTGTTAATCCCCTATTCTCTCTCTCTCCCTTAGGTTTGCTAACCACAGTAATACTTAACAAATTTTTTTATTCCTAAATATATCTGGATCAAAAAAGGCCCTTTTGTAACATTTTCAAGCCCTAAATTACACTACACCCCAAGACATTTTTAAACTTCATCACCAATGCTTCCCATATTACACAGTCAATTCCAAAGTTCTTAAGAAAAATCTTGAGAGTGTCTTTGTATTGCTTTTTCTGACCACTATGTGAGTACCTACCCTGTGCGACTTCTCCATAAAATAGTCTTTTTTTGGCAAGCATACATTTGGCATTTGAACAGTGCGGTCAATCTATCAGAGCTGCACTCTCTGTATTAGTAGTGTTTGAATGTTTGGTAATTTACTGACAGGCAATCTTCAGAATCTTCCAAAGACAATTTAAATGAAAGAGATTCTGTTTCCTGGCATGACACTTTCCAAGTTTCAAAGGCATACAACAATTGGAGCAACATAATGGCTCTATAGACCTTTAGTCTGATACCCATTCTAATATCTCTTCTCTCCACACCTTCCTTTGGAGCCTCCCAAACACCTAACTAGCTCTGGTAATGTGTGTATGTGTGTGTGTGTGTGTGTGTGTGTGTGTGTGTGTGTGTAAACTTCATTATTAATGTGTCCATCATCCCTGGAAAGTGTACTGCTAAGATAAGTGAACTTATCCATAGTATTCAAAACTTCTCCATTTGCTGTAACTAATGATTCTATATATAGATGATATGTTGTTGGCTAATAGAGTATCTGTGTTTCCTTGGTGTTCATGGTTAAACCAAAATTTTTCACATGCAGCAGAGAATCAATCCATTCTTTGCTGCATTTCAGCTTCAGAGACTGCATTGAGTGCATAATCATCTGCAAACAAAAAGTCATGGATCAACACTTTCTTCCCATTTAGTCTTGGTTTGTTGCCTTTTCAAGTTGAAGAACTTACTATCATTGCAGGAGCTGACCTTAATGATGTGTTCCTCATTGAAGGAATTTGACAACATGGCTAAAAACATCGTGTTATAAAGTATGGGACCAAGCATACAACTTTGTTTCACTCCATTGGTGATTGAATATGTGGGAGAATAATACCATTGTTCTTAAGGGGCATATAAGATTTCTGAGGTTCAGGAGAGGGAGACAAGGAGAAAATGGAATCATTTCTTATATATTCCATTTGTTCTCTATCTCCTATTTGCTGATTTTGAACTTATATTTCATCTTGTTGGTGATAATTTTGAACCAATTCAACATAGCAAGATGGATACCCCCCAGCTTTTTTTTTAACCACATCAATGTATGATTCTCAGGTCCCATTTCTTGCATTATGCCATTATCTCTATGGAATCTGAACATCACAGGACTCTGAGCCATTTTATATTTTTATCTATTTCATGGATGGCCATGGCCAAAAATTTTGTCACTAAGCAACCAACTTAATGGTTGTATTTTGTTAGATCTGAAGAAGAGACAAGTAGTAGCATTTGGTGGCAGCCTACTAAGGAGGCAGACATTTGTCAACCTGACATGAATAATAGAAAGGTCTACTATCTTCTCAGGTCATGTATCCAGAATGTGCCAAAGAATCTCCTGAGACCTGTCAAAACTGTCAGTAACTTTCTCTCTCCTGGTGATTCACATGGCAACAAATAATGTTGCCAGAAGAAATCTAGGAAGCTTTTCTAAAAATTTATGAAGTGCTGGGCAAGAAACTAATGCTATTAATGATACAGGTGGTGTTTGTATACCAACTGCCAATTGAAATTAGGGTTTCAGAATAAAGAAATGGATTTGGTAAGAGGGTAGCTGGCCCAGAAAATGATCAGATCTGTCTGGTCAGGAGATGGATTGGAGAGAAGAGAGGCTAGAAGTTTGAAGACTAATTGGGAAGTAATGATGTCTGCCTAAACTAAAATGATGCCTTCATGAGTCAAAAGGAGGGAAAGCATAGAAAAGATGCTATGGAGATAGAATCAGTGAAACTTGAAAACTGATTAGATATGAAGGAGACAGTGAAAGAGAGGAAAAAATTAAAAGTATAACTGTGATTGCAAGCTTGATTACTTTAAAAGTCTTCAATTTGAAAAGTTAGTATTTAAAGAGAAAGAATATGAGTTCTAGGTTCAGATACCAATAAGATCTGCTGGTAAGAGATATCTAATCAGGAAGAGATCTGGACAGATTAGGGCTTTATAGATAATACTTGGCAAAATCTATATTAATATGAATGCATAGCAAAGAAAGTACAGAAGAAAAAATAGGATATCTCTTTTTCTCTTTATTCTAATTTGGTATTGATTTTGATCTTTTCTGTTGTGCTGAAAATGATAATAGTTCATCTTTATATGGTGCTCTCTCTATATCTGCTAGTATATGCAAACCACTCTGCACATATTCACAAAAGAGAAAAGGGACAAAATATAAACTTGATAGGAACTCAGATCTAGGAACTGGGAATTAGAGACAGACAGAGCTCATGTGCACTCTATATAATAAAAGCAAACAAGAGAGTCCTTTCCCTCAAGAAGATTACAGTCTAATAAGAAAACACAATGCATCAAGGGGGATTGGGATCAGATGTGCACAAGGAAATAAGTCTTAGAAGCATGATGTACTTCTAAGCAAGTGAAAGGAAAGATTAACCTAATAAATTCCAAGATCCTTCAAAGGATGGTTCAAGGATAAGTGAGTAAAAAGTGGAGATGCTGACTCAAGTAGAAACTGTATGATATGGAGATAACCAGGAAGGGTGGGGAAAACCCTAAAACTAGATAAGATAAGATCCAAACTCAGTTTCCAGGTAGTCTTCAGGTCAGAGTCAAGATCAGAGTTTTAGAGGTGCAAAGTAAGGAAGATGAGGATGGTTTTGATTTCCTCAGTAAAGTAATAAAACACTGACAGATTCAAGATCAAAAGTTATCTCAACAGGCTAGAGATAGATGTGCTAAATCTAACAAAATTAATTTAATAGGGACAGAGTTATAAGTTGTTCTTTGAAGGGATTAAGAACTAGAACTTGGTACAGGATGAGAACATTTAGATTCACTAGAAGAACTTGATAATTCAGCTTAATATCATTTAGTTAAATTTTTTTTAAAAAGTTCCTCTTCCCCACTGCCTCATCCCTTGGCATCGCCATTCCTTACCACCACCTCCAAACCACAGAATGACCAATGTGGTAATATCATAGTGTCTCTGCATCCCTATTCCAACTGAATTTTACTGAAAAATTAGTTTAAGGTTGCTTCTGTGCAACCTATTTTGTAATACTTATCCTAAGCATTAAAAATAGAGTTGTAGTTCTAAATAGAAATAAATATCTATAGCAGTACATAAATAAACCATTAAGGTTTTTGAATAAATTAAGTTTGCAAGAAAAAATAGGAGAAATATGAGTATGAAAAACTTCATGTGATTATATCTGAGGAGTTTTAGTGGAGCCAACAGTATAAGTCAATATCCTATGGCAGCAAGGACATCTAGGTAAATAGAGCACCAGACTTGGAGTCAGGAGCACCTCAGTTCAAAGCCTGCCTCAGACACTTAATAATTACTTAGCTGTGTGACATTGGACTATTGTCTTGCAAAAACCAGGAAATAGAAAGAGGAAGATTCAATGGCAGTCAAAAAGTAAAAAAAAAAAAAAGTAGAAAAACAACTATTTTAAAAAACAACTTAATCTTAGAATATATTAAGAGGCCTAGTGCCTCAACAACATAAATGGTATCGACTCCTGATAAGACAAAATCCTAAATATTGTGTTTATAGCAACAGTATTTTATCAAAAATATTAACATCTTGCAATGCAGAAGAGGGCTGAGGTGGTACATGACTTGAAAGCATACCATACAAGGAATAAGTTGGAGAAATTAGAAGTGTTTGAACTGGAGATAAGAGCTTTAGAGGAAACATGTTAGCTACCATATTTCCCCATAAGACACACCCTTTTTTGAAAAATTTGGGGTCTAAAAACTGGGAGCATTTTATACAGTGGTTGTAGATTTTTTACTTTCATTTCCTGCTTTTTTTGAGCTTGTTGTCTTTGTGATCATTGTTTCATACTTGTTACCAGTATATTAGTTCATGTTTTGTCGTATTCTGCCCAGGAATGGCTCAGAAAAGATTATTGTACAGTGCTGAATTCAAGTTCAAAGTAATTCAGTTTGCAAAAGTGAATGGAGATCATGCTGCTGAACCTCAGTTTGGTCCTCCCCCAAATGAGAAAACAATTCGAGATTAGCTACAGGAAGAAAAAACCCTCCTGAAAACATCTCAGCCATCCCAGCTGAAGAAGACCATGAGAGGTGAGTCAGTAAAATGACCTGATTTAGAGAAGGGATTGAAGAGATGGACTGAAGAGCAAATGGCAAGTGGAATTCCTGTGTCCACAAAGATGGTTCAGCAGGAGGCAAGAAGGATTGCTGATGAAAAATAAATGACTGATTTCAAAGGAGGACACAATGGTATTTCAGGTTCATGAAACGGAATGCCCTAAGCAAGCATCCATGCACCAGATTTGCCCAGGGAGTGCTTGTGGTCAATCACAGACCAGAGCACAAGCAAGAGAGCAGCATTCAGAGCATCTCCTAAGACAATGATTTGTAATCAGACACAGATAAGATAAGCTAATAATGAATGGGAGTTTTGACAGTGATGAGGAGTTGTATGAATTTTATGATGAATAAAACAAGTTCAATAACTTTATGTAATGCATCTTTTTTTTCAAATTTTGGGTCTCAAAATTAAGGTGCATCTTATTCATAGAGAAATAAGGTGTTTGAAAGGCCTTAATGTACAGGAGGGATTCAGTTTGTTCTCATGGATCTTAAAGGGCAAAGCTATAAACAATGAGTATTTTTTTCTTTGCATCTTCAGTATGAAGTACAGTGCTTAGTACATAGAAGGTAAGGTAATTAATAAATTCTTGTTAAATGAATGAAATAGGAAGGACTAAATTTAAATTTAACTTGAATTTAAGTAAAATACTTACCTTGAAAAGCAGTAGGGTCTCATTCACTGGAAATTTCCAAATTGAGGCTAAATGACTATTTGTCAGAGATATAGTTAAAAGAAAAATCCAGTTCAGGCATGTGTTGATGCAAATTAGAGGTATCAGATTCACAGTCCACAAAACTTCATAAGCAAAGGAACAAGATTAAAGTATGATTACAAAATATTTAACAAAATAAATAAAAATATATTAAAGCAAAATGTTGACTTGTGATTTTCTAAGGACAGTACCTATTTGTATTTTAATTTGATTCCATTGATCTGGATGGCTGTTCTCACTACCTCAATGAGGTGGGGGATGATCAATTTTTATTCAAATTGAGAACCAGTCTTTCTGTCTAGTACTTACTGTCTGCCCTCATAATCTGCTCTGCCTCTACAACCTCCAGAACCATTACTTTGTCTGCTGATGGTCTAACAATTACTGGACTTACCATTCATTTTATTGCTATAAGCACTGAACTTCAGGGTTTTGTCAGACATCTTGGAACTAAATTCTTTCATTTGCTGTCTCTCCTTTGATTGTGAAAAACATCAGAATATAGTAGAGTACCAGACTAAAAGGCAAGAAGCCCAGAGTTCAAATTCTGCCTATAGCAATACTATAATTAGCACTGATTTAAAAGTAAATCAGGATCTTATTGTCTGATCTTGCTATCTCTTATACTTTATGTTTCTTCCTTAAGGATATGATTTCTCTCTCATCACATTCAATTTGGATCATTGTATACCATGGAAACAATGTAAAGACTGACAAATTGCCTTCTGTGAGGGGTGGGGGAGGGGAGTAAGATCAGGGGGAAAATTGTAAAACTCAAAAAGAGATAAAATTTTTAAAAAATAAAATAAAAGTAAATCAAGATATCTTCAAAGGCAATAGTAATGAGGTTGGACTAAATATCCTATAGCTATAGGATTTGTAGCTCTGAGTCTGTGTTCTTAATATTATAACTAAAGAAAGGGTTTAATGATAACATTAAGGCTGTGTTAATAATGATAGAAATTTACAAAATACTTTACAGAAATTATCCTCAAAAAAGCCCTAGGAACATAGATGCTGTTATTATTTCTACTTTATAAATGATTAAATTGAGCCAAGAAGTGAAGTGACTGGCTCAGAGTTACAAAACTCAAAAGTATTTGAAACCAATTTAAACCGGAGTCTTTCTTTGTCTCTCTGACTCCAGATAAAGCACCCAATTCATTTTCCCACCTAGCTACCTGTAAAATCAAATGTAGTCTATTCAAATAAAATATCCCCTTGCCCCTTACCTAACATAGGAAATTGCTTGTATTTCTCTTAGGTCTTTATCTAATTTTGCATTATAGTAATTATTTATGTGAGATATCACTCCAGTAGGCTATAAATTTTATAATAGCACATTTTAGCTGATTTTTATATTTCCCCAAAGCTAGTAGCATAGTTCTCAGTATACAGTAAGGGCTGCATGAAGGTGAGTGAAATCTAATAGAATGGAATTAGAATCACTGAATCTCACAGTGGGATGAGACCTCAGAGATATCAGAACAACCTTTACCTGAATAGTAATCCTCCTTTAAGAGTTCCCTAAATGATAGTCCAGTATCCTCCAATTGAAAAATTAAATAATAGGACCTCTTCTAAATCACAAAGGGCTTTTACACAAAGAACATTTTCTAGTCCAAAAGAGTTATTTAGTGCTATAAAGTAGAATAAAATAGCTACAGGCTGTTAAAAAGCAGTAAAATTGTGTTTAAATTGAGAAGGCAGGAAGAAGACTGCATTTCATGTTCAGAATCTATCCTTTACTTATTTAAAATGCTTATTCTATCTTAAAAGCTATATGTAAAAAATATCAAAGAGTTTCACAATAAGAGTATGAACTTTTCATTCTTTATCAGGATTTAGATGCTATTATTAATTGATTTTGTCTTCCAAAGTTGGAAATATGATCCATTTCCAACTTTGAAATATTTTTCTCTTTCAATTAGAATATATATCTATCCAATTCCTAGAGAACCAGCTGAGAAGTAAGATTCAGTCATTTTTTAAAAAATTTCTACATGTTCACTTAAGCTGATTTAGTATTTTGACTTAACTTTCTAACCAAATGTAGTACATATTTAGGCATGAAGTGGACACTGCCTTAAAAAATGGAATCAAAATGTATCATATAAATGCATAACTCTAAAGTCAGATTGAATTTTCACCTACCTAGAACCTGCCAAGATGAGTTTTGGTGAATTTGAAGACAAAAACAAATTCCTTCTTAAATCTTACTCCATGGCAATATTTACTTTGCAAGCTATTTCTAAAAACTGAAAAAATTCAATTATGCTTTTGAGTGTTCATAGTCTTAGTCTCTAATCAAAAAGACAGAAGTTAATCAAAATATTTGACTAATTTTCAGTGTACCTGTAAAGTCTGATTTTTTTTCTACAAAGAAATAGTATCAAGATATAATGGAAAGTACTTGCTTCAGTAGCACATATTCTAATATGCAATGGAAAGGTCATTGTATCAGGCATCTAGAGACTCTGGATCCAAGTCTTTGCCTTACCACTACCTCTGTAACCATGAATAATGCATTCATCTCTTGTGAACTTAGGAAAGTCACCCTGGGACTCAGTTTCCTAATTCACAAAAGTAAGGGGTTAGAAGGGTTCACTTTGGAAATCCCTTTCAGTTCAAATTCCATAATTCTTTAATGGAAAAAAAACTACAAAATTCAATATGTGGGGGAAAAAAGACTTTTTGTAAATTACAAAATACTACTGTAACTCTTTAATTTCTAATTTTTTTTGCTTTTCACCATTGCCAAGTCAACAAATTTTGTAATGTTGGTTTTTAATATTCACTTTGCCAACATTTCTCTGTATTTTCATAATTATGAAATGTTCCTAAACTTTCACTAAAAATTTTTCAATCTGTTCTTAAACAGTAATTGACTAAGAACATTTCATTTGAAATATAATACATATTATATAAATTTATACGTACATATTGCTTAATGTAGTACATTTGATAGGACTTGTAGATTTGAATTGGTTGCAATATTGCTGTAGATAGAAAGTCATGAGTTCAAATGGCATTTAACAAATAAAATACAGATTTTGCATCTAAATTGGTTAATAGAAATAAAGTCACCTTAGTGTATTTACAAAATCCTTTTCAAAGACCTACAGTTGAACATTAAGAATATATGTGTAGGGGTGGCTAGGTGGCACAGTGGATAGAGCACTGGCACTGGAGTCAGGAGGATCTGAGTTCAATTTTGGCCTCAGACACTTAATAATTACCTAGCTGTGTGGCCTTGGGCAAGCCACTTAACCCAATTCCTTGCAAAAACCTAAAAAATAAAAGAATATATGTGTATAAACCTATACACATATCTTCTAATATTCAAATATTTAATAATTATTGATGAATTCCTACTCAATACCACCACATGGACTTGTTTTGATTTGAATTGTTTTCTTGATTTTTCTTCAGTTAATTGACTGGAATGAGCTTTCTGATTAAACCACATAAAATCAATCTCTATCTATATTTCATTGTTCCAATAAATCAAACTTTATGCAAGATTTTTCTAAGATCCCTTCTGATCCTCTCCCAGTTTGTTTGTCTTATTTTTTCTCTTGGCTTGATTTACATCTCTGTTCCACAGAGTGGGTAAATCTTGTCTGCTTTTTCTTCCTTCAGTTCCACTTTTTAAATTTTCATCTGACTTGAAGGCTAATTTTCAAGGTGGTAGACATTGTTAGTCTCAAGCCTGTGTAAGGACTATAAGGTGTGCTGAGGTGGCAATAATAGGATCTGACAGGATTCCAACCTTATCCTTTTCACATGTCAAAATATAGGAGATAGAGATCAACTGGTAATAGAAGGAAAATTCTGTTCAATTCAGCAATTGTATCAGGTATTATGGTAATTGATGATGGGATTAAGACAAAAATAAAACATTCCCTCCCTGAAAGAAGTTTATCGTTCACGTTCACTTAGAGACCTACAAAAATGTATACCACCAGTAAATGGGAAACATATACAAAATGAAGAATAAATATGAGAGACCTGGTCACCTTCCCTTCTCTCTCCTCAAGTTTCTCATTCCTCTCTTTCCTCCCCATCCATCTCTCTCTTATTCTTTTTCCTTTTTCCCTCCTCCTTGAAATAATAATGTTTTAAATAATTCAGATTGGTATTAAGCAAACTAATTTTATTATATATGTCAACACTGATAAATATATATGTTATTAAATTGAGGATTTTCCTAAAAATGAGGATTTTCCATGAACTATATACTTATTAGATCCTCTGATTGGCAGGCAGTGAGCTGAGAAGTGCCCTACAGTCTGTATTTCGAAGCTTTTCATCAATACTTCAGACTAGAAAGCAGTGTATAAATTCAGGTTTACTGACATGGTAAGACCAAAACCATTTCAGTAGCCTTGGTAGCCTCAATATGCTAATGAGTAGAGAAGACAACAAAAAAAAAATGGAAGCTGGGGAGGGTGGGAATTGACCCCAATCCAGTAGGCTTGTAAACAAAGCAGGAATGGAAACTCAAAACTGTCTTTATCCATTGCTGAGCCTGCATTAATCTCCATTTAGTCCTTCCTCACCTTCATAATCCCTTCCACCCTAACTGTTGTGTTATATTTTGCAAAACCATGTAATTTACAAAGTGAAAAAACTATATGCTTGTTCTTATAAGAAAACTACTTTATCTTGGGCTAGTCATTTATGAATCTCAAGTGCAGTGTCCATGACATAATTACTATATTCTATGCATCAAAAAGAATCACAAGACCAAAAATATTAAGGCATAAAGTACTCTAAACAGAAAAGACTGTAATTATGGAAATACTAATGTTAAAATTATACTACCTTAAGATACCCTTGGTTCAATATGCTTTGAAGAAATGAAGGTCAGAATCCAGCAAGGCACCTACAAAAGTTCAGAATTGATTTGTTTCAGTAAAGCTTGAAGTGGAAAAACTGCACTAAATATTCTATGACGCTATGACCACTTCAGTCTCTGGCCTATTTTGTCTCTGGTCATTATGAATGCAATCTCCTAATGTAGTTCAATTACTTTGAGTATAATTGAAAACTGCAGCTACAAAAATGCTTGAGAATATGGGAAAATTGGGGGCAGGTTTAAGTTTGGGGTAAGCAGTTAGTATGAAAACAAGAAAAAGTTGAAAAGTTCATATTCTAAACCAATTTTCCCCATCCTATTAAAAACTAGTGGGATAGCAAATTATTCCCAAAGATGCCCCTTAGAAGTCACAGCTAGAGCTTTGACAACATACTGCTTAGCTTGTGGGCTTACTCTGTCTTCATCCTAAAGCTGAATATAGCTCTTCTCTATGGATGAAGGATAAAAATACATTGTGAAGTACATCACAGCATGAAACTAGTGATTAATGATATTTTGTGTATGTGGGATCTAAGACATCTGAAGAAAAAAAATTGAGCCAGCAGGAAAGGACATTTAAAGTCCTTCCCATTTCAGCCCATCACAACACATAATTATAGAGATAAGAAGGTAGGAAACAAGTAGAATCCATAAAAGCATAATTATCAGGTGGGACATATTTGAAGTTTCCATTTTAAAAAATTCCCCTGTGTAGGCATCTTTCACCCTCCCCACCTCTCAAATTGTTCCAAACCTCCTAATCCTGTTTGTCATAAGACCAAAACTGTAAAATAATGTTTGTCATTATGTAACATGAAAGATTTCATTTATTAGCATGGACCTCACATCAGGAATCCAAAAAAATTAAACTTGGACTGATAAGACTTTTATAAAGAGCTAAAGGATATTATATGGCATTGAATTTAATCAGAAAATTATCATTGCTACTGAATGAGACATTGTAGGAGTGGTGATGCAAACTGTATTATCCTGCTAAATATTTTTTAAGATTTAAGATATCTGTCATTTTCTTTAGTTTTTTTTTGTAATTTTATCCACATGGAAGGCTATTGTCCCTGACAGTTTCATCCAGTATGAATGAGCTTCTTGGGAGTTGAGTCATCATTTTTGAAAGAAAGGAAAATGGTGACTGAGTGCCAAAGTATTAGAAATCTGAAAGTACTTGAATTAGCTCTGTACTGCTTTTGACAGAACTGCATGCCAAAGAAGACCCAATCATTTCTGATTAGATCATTGAGTTGCTAACTTCTTTCTTAAGCAAAATATCTAGAACGTCAGGAGATAGCATAAACTAATGAAGAAAATAATGAGCGTGAGGCAAAAAAAAATGGAATTCTGTAGCTTTTTCCAATAATAATGATCATGATGACACATTTATCATTTTCAATGTTTATAAAGATATATGCACTTTTATAACCAATTGACATTCATAGTAGTCTTATATGGTAGATGTTATTCATAGTTTAAATGATAAAATTGAGGCTTCAAGAAGGCAATTTACTCCTAAGTGTCTGAGGAAGGATTTGAACCCAAATAACCTTAACACCAAGTGCAACATCATTCATTACTCCATACTGCCTCTAATCTATCCTTTCCTACTTATTCTTTTCTTTGCTTCAGTTTCCTCAGCTCTTACCTGAACTCTTAAAATTACTCTTTATAGGCAATGTCAATTAAATTCAGGATTACAATCAAGTCTCATTTATCTACAAATAGATTATCCATATGCCTTTACAGATTCTTCATAAGGTGAAAATTGTTTCTTCCATCTGACTAATTCCCCTCTCTACTAACTGGTTCAGAACCATTCTGTGTACTACTTAAAAAGGTCAGAGTATTTATGGCAAACCTGCATGCATTTCCTCACCCTACCTACTGTTTCATTTCCTTCCACTCTGCCTAACACCTAGATCTAATAGAAGGTGGATACACAGGAATATATTTATGTATATATGTGCATCTGCATATATATGTGTGTGTGTGTGTGTGTGTGGTTCACTCTGTCCTTGGCTAGTACAGATAAATAATGAAATGTATTTATATAATATTTCCATAGATGTGTGTGTATATTTCTACTGAATATATACATACATAGATATATCTGAGTATATTTGTGTGTGCATTCACATACATATAAATGTATACACACACACACACACACACACACACACACACACACACACACACACAAGAACACATCTCTTTATCCAATCTCCCAAACACTATTCATATTGGTAGTAGCTACTTTTCTTACTAAGGATTCTAGAAGGAATGAGATTTCTTCTACTGGTCTCTCACAAACCTCCACCAGTGTATTTCCCATTTCAATAAGCCAGTAGACATCAATTGGCTTTTTAAGGGTATCTACTAAAGTGATATAACAAAAAGAGTCAGTATAAACTACTCTCCCCAAATCTGTGGGACACTCTTCCTCTTGAGGATATATAGATGTGCAAGGATGGGTTCTATCCCCAGAAATGATGTATGGTCAAAGGATAAATTTACAACCCTGGTTACAGGACATCCTTTCTTGAGCTAGTATTCCTCTATAATTCAAGGGGTTAAATTCCTTGAAGCTGCTTTCTAATTCATGATTTTTCTGTGTCTGTAGCAATGTTGCTGGGGTTTTTTTTTCCTGTGTTTGTCTTCAATGTGTCTTTCTCTATTCCTGGACCAGTCTGTTTCTAATCTGTTCTCTTTAATGTGGTACAAGGGAAGAGGAGAGAGAGAGAGAGAGAGAGAGAGAGAGAGAGAGAGAGAGAGAGAGAGAGAGAGGAGTAGGTTACTTCTTCTGAGATTCTCCTTGTCCCATGCTGCCCCCAACCCCAATTTGCCAATAGATAAGCTTCTCACTGTAATCCTGACCTTAAAGTACACAGCTTGACTGCCTCACTGTTATACTGAATACTTGTTTAAATTTATCCAACTATTTAAAACACCAAAAGTCATAGTTAGCTTGATTAGTCCCATTTTGACACAAAGAGGTTCATACCTCATAAAAATCTCACAGGACACAAATCATCATGTTGACACATTTAAAATTTCATTTGAGAATAGTGAAAGTTAGATTATAAAAAGACAAAATCTTTTAGAGAAACTCTTAGCACAATGGAAAATATTTTGAGATTATGTAAATTAAGTGGCTAAAATGCTGATACTCCTTGATGCAGAGATTCTGTTGCTAAGCAGACATATACTCCAAGGAGGTACAAAAAGCCTTAAAGCTTCATACACAATAAATTGCTTAAAACTGTATTGTTGAAGTCAAAAGTGAAAAGCAAAGTAGACATCCATTGAAAATGTACATAAATATTATAGACTATATCACTATGCTATTAAAAAGTCATAAATTATGGAAAAAGAAACATGAAAAGACTTACATGAACTGGCATAAAGTTGAAATAAATAAAATAGCTAATCACTATGCATTTATGTTAACCAAAAGAACAATCATCACAAATTAAGAAAAATATGAATGTTGCAAAACTATGAAGAACAAGCTTGCCACCAAAAAAATGATATCGGAATAGAAGACCTGCTCTTTCCTTTTCAGTGGTGTGAGTATAGTGCGAAAGAGTGGAAAATATTGAATGTAAACCATAAACCATATGAACATAATTATAGAATGCTTTTCACTCAAAGTTCAAATCTGGAAAAATGTCAATGGCTCTTGGGTAGACTAAGTTAATATGATAAAAATGACAAATCTGCCTCTATTGAATTACTTTATTCAGCGGCATACCATAATTTAATTGGTATTTTATTTAAGAAATTATTTTACAGTTAGAAAAAATAGTAATAAAATTCATGGAGAGGAACAAAAAGCAAAGAATACCAAGGGAATTAAAGGGAAAAAATGCAAAGAAAGCCATGCTAGATCTAAAACTATATTATAAAGTGGAAGTCATCAAAACTCACTAATACTGCCTAAGAAATACAGTGAGGGGTGGTGGCTAGGTGGTGCAGTGGATAGAGCACTGGCCCTGGAGTCAGGAGTACCTGAGTTCAAATCTGACCTCAGACACTTAATAATTACCTAGCTGTGTGGCCTTGGGCAAGCCACTTAACCACATTGCCTTGCAAAAAAAGAAAAAAGAACTAGAGTGGTGGATCAGTGAAATAGAATAGGTACAAAAGAAACAATAGTAAATGACTATAGTAATCTACTGTTTTGTAAATCCAAAGTCTCTGGCTTCTGGGGTAAGAACTCACTTTTAACAAAAACTGCTGGGAAAACTAGAAAAATAGTATGGCAAAAAACTAGGCAGAGATTCACATCTGACACTGTAAACCAATATAAGATCAAAATGGGTCTAGACATAAAGGATAATACTATAAACGAAATAGGATAACAAAGACTCTATCTGTCAGATCCATGAAAAGGAGAGGAGTTTATGAGCAAATAAGACACAGAGAACATTATAAATTGGAAAATGGTTAATTTCAACTACATCAAATTAAAAAGGGTTTTTTGCACACACTTAAAAAAAACCACCATATGCAACCAAGAATAGAAGGAATGCAGAAAGTTGGGAAACAATTTTCATAGCTAGTGTTTGTGAAAAAGAACTTATTTCTAAAAAATATATAAATATAATTGAGTCAAATTTATAAGAAAATGAACCATTTTTAGAGGAAGAAATTGAAACTATCTATAGTCATATGAAATAAAAAATGCTCCAAATCATTATTGATTAGACAAAGGCAAATTAACATATCTCTGGGGTACCACCTCATAACTATCAGATTGACTAAAATGACAAAAAAAAAGGAAAATGATCAATGTTGGAGAGGATATGAGAAAACTGTGTTACTAATACACTGGTGGAATTGTAAACTCATCCATCCATTCTGGAGAGCAATTTGGAACTATGCCCAAAGGGCAATATAACTGTGCATGCCCTTTGAGTCAGCAATACTCATACTAGTATTGCTGTACAAAGAGATCATAAAAGAAAAAGAGCCATAAGAAAAAGAGTAAGAGTGTTGATAAAATTTACAAATATTTATAGAAGTTCTTTTTATAGTATCAAAGAATTGGAAATTGAGATGTCCATCAGTGATGGAGTACTATTATTCTGAAGGAAATCATGAGCAGCCAAAGTTCAGAAATGATTGAAAAAACTTCCATAAACTATTGCTGAGTGAAGTGAGTAAAACCAGCAGAATATTGTGCACACTAACAGAAACATTGTGAGATCATTAGCTGTGATGGACAAAGCTCCTCTTATCAGTTGATCAATCCTGATAGACCTGTTGTGGAAAATTCCACCCATCTCCAGAAGAAAAACTATGGAGTCAGGATGCAGAGCACAATATATTATGTTCACTTTTTTTTGCAAGGCAAATGGGGTTAAGTGGCTTGCCCAAGGCCACACAGATAAGTAATTATTAAGTGTCTGAGACCGGATTTGAACCCAGGTACTCCTGACTCCAAGGCCAGTGCTTTATCCACTACACCACCTAGCCACCCCCTTTATGTTCACTTTTTAAAACTTCTTTCTCATGGTTCCCACCCCACCTTAGTTCTAATTCCTCTTTCACAAAATGACTAATATGGAGACATGTTAAGCATGATTGTAGATGTACAAGCTATATTGGATTGTACGCTGCTATAGGGAGGTGAGAGGGAAGAGAGAGGGGTAGAAAATATGAATCTCAAAAGCTTGCAAAAAGGAGAAATATTGAAAACTATCTTTACAAGTAATTAGAAAAAAATAAAAAGAAACTAAAAAAAGAAAAGCGTATGATGTTATATTTTTTCAATTTATTTAACATTTTTGCTGATTTTTTTTCTCTGTACTTTAAAGAAGTTATCTTATAGTAGATGACTCCTGGGGTGAGAACAATATAAAGGGGAAATCTAGGTTATGTAAAAATATGTTAATAAAAGAATTTATTTTAGAAAAACCTTATCATACCATCACTGATTACATTGCAATAGAATTAATGTTGAAGTATGGAATTACTTCTATTTATAAATATATGCATACATTCATACAAACATACAAACCATTATTTCTTTTGCTGGTCTATTTAATTGAAATCAAAATATAAGTGTACAATACTCTCCATGGATATCTGAGATCAATGGAGAAAAAATATATTAAGCTTCACGTGGAAATTAATATCATTAATAATAAAAAAGTACTATTGCTACCCTCACTGAACAAAATTGTTGTATCAAGCTATATGACACAATCAGAAATGGACAATCCAAATTGGGTATTCTAGGCACTGGTTTTCATAGTGGTCCCCTGTCTGATCTATATATATAAAAATTGAATTTCTAACATTTTGATTATAACTAATCATTTATATAGGCTACTTTTAATCCTAATTATATCTTCTCATCATGTTTCCTTACAGTAATCTAAAATGTAAATTTAACTAAAGATACTAACAATACACTACTAGTTTTTATATCCAACAAAATATTAGATTTTGGGGGTAGTTTTTCAGCTCAACTCTAGGATGTTGGAAGTAGTTCTAGTGTCTTAATTTAACTTATTTGGTATAAAGAATGAGTTATGAAAATTACCTGCAGAATAACTTGATTTTGCTTTGGTTAAATTATACAGAAGTGCTATTCACTATGATTTTTTTTAATAAATTGAAAAGTGGAGCCCTTCTTCAATAGTTTAATGAAAGGAAAATGCTTAAAATATTTATATTCTTTATTACTATTATTTACTTTCAAATGATCTGTGATTTTATAACAGTACTACTTAATGTAAGAAAAATTGTATGCAGACAAGATACCCATTTATCATCAGAACAGACCTCTGGGGTCATTATCAAGCTTCTTTGAAAATTTTTAAAGTTAATAGCAAACAATCAGATGTTGTCTGTAAAGCATTAAGAAAAGTATGTCAATTTTGAGACTCTATTATCTTCTAGAGAGGGAAAATTGAAGTAAATATCTAATATATGGAATTAGCTTGATTGCTCAGCAAGATTCTTCTAAACCCCAGGCAGGTTAGAGAGAATGTCTATCAACAAAATCCATTGCAATATAAAGAATGATTCATTTAGACCTAGTTACTCTCAAACCACTTATGTCCGGTTTTGTATTTGGACAATCTTTCACTATTGGCCTCCAATAAATAAAAGGGTTAAAGAAGAATAAAAAGTTAATAATTCAGTCAACATGTAATTATTTCATCCATAGAATACCAAGTAGCATGTGTGTGCGTGTGTGTGTGTCTGTGTGTGTGTGTGTTTTTTTATTGGCATCATTTTAAGTGATGTAACCAATAGTTATGGAGATAAGGAAATAGAGTCATAGTCACAGCTAAATGATGTATTCAGTTCTCTGGGGAAACATTACTCAATTCAAGTAAATACAACAACCATATGAATTTCATGAATGTGCTTCAAAATTTCATTTCAATCCATATTTCTTTTCCTTTGAAAAAAAGAAGCAAAGATACTACAGATTCTTTCGGTGACCAAGATGATATTTTTTGCCCCATAAAACTAGTGAAATGTAAAGTTTCATTTGGGAATATTAAAAGTTCATCTTTAATATACCTATGATCTGCAATTAGGATACGCCTCTCAGTGTTACTAAAGACAATTTATTCATGCTACCCAATTTTATCACTCTTTGAATGTTCTTCTATAACTTTTCTGAAGGAGAGTTCCCCAAAACCTTGGAGGAGGTTTACAATAATCTGTTTAAGTTGAGTTGGCACCAGTGGAGTGCAGTCTTTCCAATATTTATTCCTTCTTCTTGTCATATCTCATCATCTTCTTTTTATAATCATAAATCTCTCTAGTAACATCTTTCTGCTTCAAAGAAGCATTGCCCCTTGGTAGTAATATATACTGAAGCCTATTCACAAAAAACAGTGTGCTGATTGTCTCCCTATTGTCCTTTTGGTAACCTACAACTTTAATTTGTCAGAGACCTTATTGTTCAATAACTTGAAGCTATACTATATAACCAGGAAAATACTGAAGTCAATAGCACCACTCAAGTTTTCAAATATAATCCTGACCAATTGCATCCTCCTCTTCTCTTCTATACCCATCTCATTATGCAGGCACAGCATCTAAGGTATGTGCATACTAATGGGATAGCTAATCATTGTCTAGAAAATAGGAGTCCTTAATGCACTTAGATTTTCCTGTAGATGGGGGGCTAGGTGGTGTAGTGGATAAAGCACCGGCCTTGGAGTCAGGAGTACCTGGGTTCAAATCCAGTCTCAGACACTTAATAATTACCTAGCTGTGTGGCCTTGGGCAAGCCACTTAACCCCGTTTGCCTTGCAAAAACCTAAAAAAAAAAAAGATTTTCCTGTAGAGAAGGTAGTACAGACTATTTTGAGTAACAACTCTTGTTTAGTGTGTTAGAGGGAAGGAAGAAGTTTTTATATGGCATTTCTTTTTCTATTCAAATACTTTTTGGCTAAATTATATACAAGTGCAGTCAACAAACATGTGAGAAGTTATAAAGTATTGCATGAATTTCAGCAGCATAGAGACTGTGAACTCACTAATTCTAATTTGAGATAATAATGCTAATCAAACATTTGTTTATTGGTTGTCTGCTAATTAATTCCCCATGGTTCTTCTTTGTGACATGCTATAGGTCTTGAGTGAAATTTATGCCTTGTTTTATATGTCTCATGAATTCTTTGTAAATTTACTTTTCATTCCCTGACTGATCATTGTCATGGAGTAGTGAGGTTTACAAACTTCCACCATCTTTTTTTCTTCAAGGTTTTATACACAAACTTAAATCTAAATCTATATTATCCTTGACTGCCTTCCTTTTGCATTTGGATAAAGTATTGGATTTTGTTGACTATTGTCCAGATTTTTTCTCCACGGACAGCCAAGGCTTACTTTTCCCAGGTCTTCAGTGCACATCCAGACATGACCAGCGTGTTCTACAAAGAGAGTCACAGGCCAGAGGAGAAGCAAACAGGCAGCTTTATTGTTCTAAATTCAATGATTACATCTCTGCATCCTCTACCTCCATCCCTCCTGCTCCCTGATACTCTTGGCTATCAGCAAAAGCCACGTGAAATAGCAACAGTTTCCAATCAAGGAACAGCAAACAACTCGTGATTCAAGCATGCACCAATTACAAAAATGCTCATCACTACCCTGTTGCATGCCAGAAGGCAAACAATGTTAGACCACCAAGAGGAAAACTGGAGCTCACTCCCTGAACCAAGAGCACACACCGGAGATGCCTACATGCAGAACATGCTGTACTTCCCTGTCCCTGTGTTTCAAAACACAAGGACAGAGGTCATTCACATATCCCTCATCAAGTCCCCAGGGTCTCATCGTTATTCAAGAGGAACTACACAGTCAGCCTCTAGTCTCCCAACATGTCCCCCTTCTTGTATGGTGCAAAGCACAACAGCAAAAATTCATAAATCTTGAGGGAATGGTTTCCTGGGCGGTGAGCCATAAGAGGAGTGAGGGTGCCCTTAATCAGATGTGCCATAAAAAGTACCAAACAAGGGAAACATATACAAAGTATCATGATAACAATACAAAAAAGAATGACAGGGAGGAATTTTTCTGAGACACCTGATACAGCATTCTTGAAGAATGAAAATATCTGGTCAGCAAGGGACCTTATCAGAGTGAAGGTCTAAATCAGCAGCCAAATCAATGTCCTGAGCGATTTGTGCCAATCTACTTAACTCAAGTGTAATATTTTCTAAATTTAACCCGTGCAATTGAACTCTAATTGACTCCCATTCCATTTGAGTTTCATTGTATATAGCTTTGGTTAAACAATATTGATTAAACCTATAATCACATTGCAGTTTTTGTTTTCAACTGTTTTCAAATCTGTTATCTTGGAACATGTGTGACAAGTTTCCATGTAAGAAGAATGGCGGCATTGTATCAGTCCAGGTCAATGGAGGGGATGGAATGAAAGCCCATCTCCTCGTGTCAGTGTTGTCACTAGATGCAGATGTCAGAAACAAGGTTAGAAGAGTCATTAGCTTCAATATGTTCTTCATTCCTCTCCTCCTTTTGGATTTCACCTTTCCTCATTGTCCTCATCTCCTCCTCCTTTTTTCTGGTTTCCACCATTCGTGTGTGCCTTGCTGGAACCCACTGGTCTCCATTTCCTGTTGAGATACAAAGAAAACCTGGACCCCACATTAGTACTTTATATGGACCTGACCATGCCCCTTCAGGGTTTTTATACACTACATATTTAGGGGAACTTGAGGAACTAATAATGCCACCTGGGGTTTTTCCCAGGGCTACCCACAGGGTATGCTTCACTGTGACAAAATGTCACATTGCTGGTGACAAGTTAGTAGTAGGAGAAATCTGAAGAAAATTATATGTATTTGTATATATATATATATATATATATATATATATATATATATATATATAGCTTTATCCAATGCCCCTTGGCTTAATCTCTCCCTTCCCCTTTTTTTGTTTAGCAAGAATCGCCTTCAGAATGCGATTAGCATGTTCCACAATGGTCTGTCCAATGAGGTTATAAGGAATGCCTGTTACATGTCTAATTCTTAATTCTTTCATCCAATCATGTAATGCCAGCTATAAGTAGGCAGGGCCATTGTCAGTCTTAATCTCTAAGGGGGTCCCGGTTATGGAAAAACAATGATACAAATGGTTAGTCACGTGACAAACTTGCTCGCCTCCTTATATTGATGCCATCAAGAAATTAGAAAAGGTATCAATACAAACATGAATGGGCAAACCATTAAGGTATGTAACATCCATTTGTCATATTTCCTTAGGAGACAAACCACGGGGATTAGCCCCAGTAATAATGGAAGGGGTGAAGGGAACACAGAGAAGACACTGTTTAACAATTTGTCTAGCCTGTTCTTTGGTGATGTTGTACAGATGCCATAGTGAATGAGCAGAAAGATGGAGGGAAGAATAAGCCTTTTGGGCCCTCTCCAATGGGGAGTAAATAGAAGCACAAAAAAGGAAGTAAGTGATAAGACAGCATTAGCTAATCTATCACCTTCAAAGATGGGACCGAGTCCATTAGTATGTGACCGAACACGTAAAATATAAACAGGTTCTGTACGGTCATACAAAGCACCATGAGCTTGAAGGAGTAATGAGCCAATAGTAGACTTCTGATCTAGAATGATGGCATTTTCTATCCTATTCATCACTTGCAATGCATAGGAACTATCAGAGATAATATTAATGCTATAGGAGTATTGCTTAATGGCCTAAATTATTGCAAAAAGTTCATTCTTTTGTGTACTGTCATAATGAGTATGTAGCACAGTTACTGCCCTTGAATCCCCGTGTACAATAGCTGCTCTATGGTCTTTGGTAGCATCAGTAAAGATGTTAGGTCCTGGAACAGGTTGATGTCATAATATCTTCTTTGGTGGCACTGTCCAGGTTTCCCAGATGGTCTTTTTAATTAGAGATGAGGTACCAGAAGCTATATTCACCCATTGTGTAAGTATTGCCCATGTAAAATCCTGTTGTGTCAATTCATTGATTTCCTCCTTATGCAAGTCTACATATGCAATGGGAAGACAGCCAAAAACCATAGCAGTCCATTTAGCCACTTCGAGCAGTACTTTACCTGCCTTTTCAAGATATGGGATAATAACTTGCAATGTTCTGGTACCATATACTCATTCAAGAATCTTGTTAACTTTGTGTATAGCAACAAATGGTATTTCATTTTTTATTAAGGTTATGCTGTGAGCATAAGGATAAGATTTCTTTACATGCCTTTTGTGTTTCTGAGGTCCATTGACATGGGGATATCAAAGCAGAGTCACCTTTCAATAGTTCATATAAAGGTCTCATCAGGGTCGCAGGAATGGGGGTGCGAGCCCTAATCCATTGTATAGAACCAACCAATTTTTGGAAATCATTCAAGGTATTTATGTTTTGCCAATTTATCTGCAAAGGCCATTGAGTAACATGGGAAGCATTCACAATGAATCCAAGATAGGAAAAAGGGGGTTGTGTTTGAATTGTATTAGGGGCTACCAGCAGGCCTAGCTTTTTCAATTCTAAAATAACTGCTTTACTAATTTCTTGTAAAATTACCTGAGAAGAGTGTGCTACTAATATATCATCCATATAATGACAAATATATGCCTCCAGCCACCTTTTTCTAGGATTTTGTAATGCTTGAGCCACATACCATTGACACAAAGTAGGACTATTAGCCATTCCTTGCAGGAGAACCTTCCATTGGTATCTTTTTTTTTTTAGTTTTTGCAAGGCAAATGGGGTTAAGTGGCTTGCCCAAGGCCACACAGCTAGGTAATTATTAAGTGTCTGAGACCAGATTTGAACCCAGGTACTCCTGACTCCAAGGCCAGTGCTTTATCCACTATACCACCTAGCCGCCCCAAACGCCACCTAGCCACCCCCCATTGGTATCTTAACATGGGGGTATTGTTACTAAGCTGAAGTAAAGAGAAAGCAAATTTCTCTTTATCTTTGTCATTCAGGCGTATGATAAAGAAGCAGTCTTGTATGTCTATAATCCATATGGTATAACCTTCATGTATGGCATTAGGTGAAGGAAGGCCAGGCTGTAAAGCACCCATTGGTTCCAGTACTGCATTCACTGCTCTCAAATCAGTAAGCATTCTCCATTTACCTGATTTTTTCCATATTACAAATACAGGGGGAACTCCAGGGAGAAAAAGTAGGTACTATATTTCCCTTTTTCAACTGTTCTTCAACAAGACTATGTAATGCAAGAAGTTTTTCAGATGTCAGAGGCCACTGCTCCCTCCAGACAGGTTCAGTTATCTTACACAAGGGGAGGGCATGTCTTCCTCACTTAGACAGTGGCCCCTATTAAAAACTCATTGGTAAGTTGTAAATGCTTCATAATGTCCCTTCCCCATAAATTGACTGACAGGCCTGGTACTGTCAGGGGTTTCAACTTACCACCTCTGTCTTCAAACTTCCATTCGATCCATTTGACAGATTGTAAAGCATTTTGTGATCCTCCCACTCCATATACAAAGGTAGATGCTGGTTCAGTAGGCCATTCATGGGGCCACAAGGAAGAGGTAATGACAGTTTGGTCCACTCCAGTGTCCAATAGATCCTGGAAAGACCATCCATTGAATAAAATTATGGCATAAGGCTTTCCAGATTCAATAGTTTGACTAAGAGCTACAGTGGGTGATTCCTGCTATAATGACAAAGCTACTGCTACTGCAATAGGGAAACTGTTGTTAACATAAGTGGGTTCCTCATGAGGATTGGTGAATATTGTGAAAGAAGATTCCACTGGAAGAATACAGGGGTGGACTATACCAGGGGCGTAATTAGCATGACATAGAATCAAAGCATTCTGCTGTAATGGATCAATGGGAAGTTCCACTGTTGCATAAGAGGGTATTTTGTATTTTCCTAGGGTGTATATGGATTTAAAAGAGTTTTTTTGATTCATCAATTGTTTGTATTCATTCTCCAAGTTGTGTACTGGATATGCCTGTGGTCTGGATCTAGCCTGAGGATTTTGTTGGTAAGGGGGTCCACAAGGGACCCCTCACCCCATTTCCCTGCTTTTTCTGGGTCCTACCTTGTTTTGCATAATGGCCATTTTTTCCACATTTGAAACAGATAACAGTGGGGCATTCTTTGTTTACAGTCTTTTTTCATATGACCTGACTGCCCACATCCATAACATCTTTTTTCTTTTCCCCCTTTTTGTTTGTATGGCCCCTGCAAGTAATTCAGCATGATAAGTCTCAGAGTCTACATTTTCACATCGTGCTAGCATATCCTCCAATCCCGCATTCATTGATAGATCAACCATAGCCTTTTTTGCAATCATGATTGGTGTTTTCCCTCAACATCATTTTTAACAACCTTTTCTGAACCTTCCACTGGGCCCATACTTCTGGCCACTGCCCCTTGCATTCAGGCCAAAAAAAATCAGGAAAAATCTCTTTAGGGCCTTGTTTTATCTGGGTCATACTTTTTCTTTCTTCTTGTTCCCCAATTAATTTAGTCCATGCCCTTCTCACACAATCAGCCACCAAAGTATATTCAGCAGGGGCATATTGTAGTTGGGCGGTGGTGGTCTCATAATTTCCTGTCCCAGATAGTGCAGCATATGCCTGAGGAGCTCCTGCACTATGTCTCAATACCTCTTGTTTTGCCTGTTCTGCAAATTCAGCCTGCCATACCACCACCTGTCCTGGTGTTGAACATGCATGGGCTATATTTTTCCAGTCATTTGGACATAAAATGAATACTATGGACAATTGTTGAAGCTGTGCAGCAACATAAGGAGCCATTGGGCCATATTGACCTACTTTAGCTTTTAAATCTTTAATGTGTTTCCAAAGGTATGGCAATATGTTCTCTCCTAACTCCTCCTGGGGCTTGAGGATGAGGAGTTTCTATAACTAGGCATTTGACCCACCCAGCCACATCTTACCCATTTTCTCTGGCCATATCAATACTTTTTTCCAGTCCAGATTTTTCTTTAACCTCTTTCTTTTACTTTTTTTCTGTTTCAAGAGGCCAGGGCAAACATTCTTCCTCAAGCTTCTTTTTTGGGGGATCTTCTATCTGGCATTCTGACAAAGTTTGTTCTAAATCGGCTAAGTCCGGATACAACTTCCTGTATGAGGGTGCTTTAGAGGAGGGTGGCAGGTGCCATGACCCATCTTCTAAATCCCCTTCACCTCCTCCCAATGTCTTATGAACTGTCTTATCCAAGGGACGATCATTTATTTTATTTTCAGTTTAGCTAGCCCATATTTCCTTCTCCTCTGGTCTGAAACTAGGAATATTATTTCCCATCTTCTCCCCTGACAACATCAGCGAGGAATTCTCAGTGTCTTCCTGCAATTATTGCAGGGTCTTGGTCCTTTCCTGACCCTAATTCGGGTCCCTGTTCGGGCGCCACTTGTGAGGACTTTTTTTTTTCTCCAGGGGCAGCCAAGCCTTACCTTTCCCAGGACTTCGGTTCACATCTGGACATGACCAGCGTGTTCTACAAAGCGAATCACAGGCCAGAGGAGAAACAAACAGGCAGCTTTATTGTTCTAAATTCAATGATTACATTTCCAAATCCTCTATCTCTGTCCCTCCTGCTCCCTGAAATTATACTCTTGGCTATCAGCAAAAGCTACGTGAAATAGCAACAGTTTTCAATCAAGGAACAGCAAACAACTCGTGATTCAAGCATGCACCAATTACAAAAATGCTCATCACTACCCTGTTGCATGCCAGAAGGCAGAAAATGTTAGACCACCAAGAGGAAAACTGGAGCTCACTCCCTGAACCAAGAGCACACACTGGAGATGCCTACCTGCAGAACATGCTGTACTTCCCTGTCCCTGTGTTTCAAAACACAAGCACAGAGGTCATTCACATATCTCTCAGCAAGTCCCCAGGGTCTCATCGTTATTCAAGAGGAACTACACAGTCAGCTTCTAGTCTCCCAACAGACTATGTTGTTTGAGGCTCTTTTAGTTTCCTTATTGTAGCACCCAAAAATTACGATATCTGGGTTGAATTTTGTTCTTGGATTTATTCCTGATATTACAGCATCAAGGTCTTAGTTAAATCAAAATTGCCTAAGTAGACTGGTCACATGAACAACAAAACTGTGGATTAGCCATTTTCTCTAATTCCTGAGACTTCTCAAAACTCTTCAAAATAAATTATGTATCAAAGCTAAATCAACATCAGCAGTCTTTAAGGCTTAGAATGCTCAGAATCCAAAAGAAGATGGAAAAAAAATTCTGAACTATGCTTGCTGTATCTGAACTCATTCAGCACTTCTCCCCTACTTCCAGGGCTACTGGTAGTAAAGCTTTACAAACAGACCTAAAGATATGACACAACTCATATCCAAGTATACTCCTCTATTTGGACCCCACTCTCTTACCTTTTTCATGGAAATCCTGGCTCCTCCTTGCAGAACTTTTCTAGGACCTCAACAGTCAACTTTGTCACAGTCCTTCAGAAGATTTTGCTGCCTGCCAGTGATGGCAATGCAGGAGCACCAACATTGCAAATGCTGAACTGCTCAAGGTTCTGAATTGTTGGTGCTGGGCCAGTTGGACCAGTTTGGTCAGAGAACTGTGGAGCAGGAATGGGTCAGGGTTCTATGATTTGGGGGGTATTATGCAGCACTTCACTGACCCCAAGGGAAAGAGCATTGCATCTATTTTGAGGTAATTCCAACTACCCAAAAGTCAATTGGGGCAGAAACCTAGACTGGTGAATCATCAGTTGCCCACTGTATAAGAAAGCTGGAGTAGTTTGAAATCTAACCCCCAAAGAAACCACCACAAGAGTGCAGGGAATCAGAAAGAGATTAAGAAGGGGAAAAAACTAATGAACTACTAAAGATTTCAGGAAGAAGTAAACTCAAAGACCTTGAACATAAACAGATAAATCAATAGAAAGAAATATGATCTACAAATCTAGTAAATGAGTTTAGATGCATAGGTACTGCAAAATAAATTTGAGGAAAATGTAGAATCACAACTTGCTATTACTGATTACATAGGTTAAAAAAAGCAGTGAAAATTATGAGAACAGAATTTATGTCCTAGATAACAAAAATAATGAACAGAATAGAAAAACAAATGTTCAGTGTCAAGATTCAAGAGTAAAATAGAGGGGGAATACAAATACAGAAGAATAAAGGATGATCTAGAAGAAAAGAAGCAAAAAGAAAATTAAAAGAAAATATGCTCAATATACAAGTAAAACATACTGCTCTCAAAAATAGTATGCACAGAAATAACCTAAAAATTATAGGTCTTCCAGAAGGACATAACAGTGCTGTCACTGGGATTTTTGTGATCACCAGATAGACATAGGAGTTTGGTGGCCACTGACAAGCAAAAGAATTTTCACACTTTCTGAGATGTTACAACTGCTCAGGATTTTATTATAGCAACTTATTACAGTTATACATGTTAAAACTCCTAGAAAAGCAGTAACCACTTTAAGAATAGGTTAGGTGAAGTTTGAGTGAGAGGGAGAGAGGAGATAGAGGGAGAAAAACAGCCCCAGCCATGTGGCATGGGGGCCCATGGTGAACCACCAGGGCCTAACATGGGAACACATGGCCTAGGAAGGAAAGAGTGAGATGCAGAAATCTTGCAGGACCAGAAGATAGAATAAAGAAGAAGAGGAAGAGCCCAGAAGAGCCAGAGCTTCCTGTTAAATACCCTTCTGTGGTAGGCTGGGCAAGGGGTGGCCCTTGGGGAGTAGTCTTGCACCTTGGGCCAGGTATCTTCCAATGACAAACTATGTACTGGTCCTTCTTGTCCCTAGGTGCACTACCTCTAAGTTCAACATGTCATTTCTGGTCCTGCCAGCATCTGTAGGAAGTTGAAATGAAGGGGAAATCCCTCCCCACTGTACATGACAGGAACCAGGTAGAGGGTTAAAGACTGGGATTTGGAAATGAGGAGACAGGATACAAATTTTACATTATGCAATGAGACAAATAGAAGTCAATTTACATCTCAAGAACAAAGATCCTTCACCCATTTAACATCCTTTAAGATTTAACAGCCTTTAAGATTACAGAATTTATTTCTGCTACATCCATAATTCTCTACATCATTAGGACAAAAGAAATCTTAATATAATGAAGAAAATGATAGACAAGAACTGCCCAGAACTTCAGAACTTAAAAAATGAAATTCCAAATGAAATAATATAATAATAATCTGGGGGGAAATGAGCCTGGAAATTTCAAGACACAGAGTAGTTAAATTCAGCAATTCAATTTTAAAATAACAAATCCTGAAAGCCATAAGGAGTAAGATCTTCAAATACAAAAAAAAAGACATTCAAATAATGCAATACTATTCTGTCCCCACTAGAATGCAATAATATGATAAGAAGAGTGATAGATTTCAGGATGCAGTCCAAGGTGGATCTGCCCTGCAAATGTGGGCTTAACCTACTAGACAAAAGATGAATATTCACCAATAAAGAAGAGATTGAAACATTTTAAAAAGAAAATCAGAACAGAAGGGATCATTCACCCCTCTAAACCCCCCTAAATAACAGAACTTCAGGAGAAGTGAATAAATACAGCAAGAAAGGATAGCAACAACAATGTAAGAATAGAGAGGACTGTTAAGAAATATTTTTTTTTAGTTTTTGCAAAGCAATGGGGTTAAGTGGCTTGCCCAAGACCACACAGCTAGGTAATTATTAAGTGTCTGAGGTCAGATTTGAACTCACGTACTCCTGACTCCGGGACCAGTGCTCTATCCACTACACCACCTAGCCACCCAAAGAAATATCTTTCTGTGTGTACAGGAGACCAGAATGGATGTGGAAATCTAGTAGAGATAACAATGAAGATGCAAATAGGATATATTATGGCAAAAACATTCATAGAGATAAATCAGAGCTTCTTTTGAGGGACTCTTACAACATGGAAGACAAGAAAAGGGAAGGAATAGAACAGAAGGATAGAAAAGAATGAGTGGGGCACTAGGGTCCAATCAAGAGCTAGCAATGAAAGGAGGTTAAAACTTCTGTAGTCTCAGAAAGTGAAGATCCTACAGAGAAAGGGATGAAACAAAGAAAAGATTTTAAAGTGAAGAGGGTGGGGAGGGGAGGAATGACACTGATGAATGTTTCAATGGGTGAAGAAAGAGAGTCAAAGAAGGGAAATGAAGATGCTATACTGTTTGAGCCCTGGGGAATTTTGTGCTTGAAAAGTTTAATTAACCTGGGAATTGGGGAGGTAAGAGTCTTGAAACCCCTGTGGACAACTGACATTGGAGGAATGAGAGAGCTTTGACAAGGAGAAAAATTTACAGGCAAATATAAAAGAAAGAGAGGCTATAAATCAGTGGTGAACTGCATAATCAGGAACATAATAGGGGAAGGGTTCTACCATGGAACATTGTCCCCCTGACACCTGCATTAATTGTTCTGGAAGTGAAGCACAGTGGAAAGAGAATCTATGGAGTGAGCCCTACAAAGCCCTACCAGATAGCAACTAGAGGAGAGATCCTAGAATGGACACTTTGGAATATTTGGCTATTAAAACAATACAGAGAAGAGAGGTCATATAATTATAGGGATTTTGAATCAGAGGATGAGGGTCTAGAGTAAATAGAGAAAATGAATAATGAAGTGAGTAAAGAAAAGGGTACAAAAAAAGAAATTTAAAAACTAATTCATCAGAATGGGTGACAAAAAAAGAGGAAAGGAGACTATTTCTTAGGAAGAAACAGAGTAAAGAATTATATACCCAAATAAAGGTAGTAAAAAAAAGGAACTACTAAATACTCTAAATGTAGAGCTAGTGGGAAGAGGTGCACTGTTAAAAAAAAAAAAAAGATTAAAGTAACTGAAAGAACATAATACTATGCTTCCAGTCAAAGAGTAACATGGAACTGAAAAACTTTTTACAAAGACAACATAAATGATTATAGGATAAGGGAAGTTGCTAGATGGGAAAAAGACTGTATCATATTTCTGTTAAGGGTTTGATAATCCAAGGTATATAAACTATATACATATCCATAAAGATACATATATATATATATATATATAATATATATATAACCATTTGCCAATAGATAAATGGTCAAAGGATACAAACAAATATTTCTCTAATAATCATAACCACATTAAAAAATGCTCCACAGTACTAATAGAGAGAAATGAAAATTAAAACAATCCTAAGACTTCATCTCACACTCTCACACACACTGGCAGATATGACCAAAAAATTTTAACAGTCATTGTGGGAAAGGTTATGGAAAGAAAAGCATACTACAATATTTTTGGTAAAGCTATGAAATGGTATAACCATTTTAGAAAGCAAATTCAAATTACACAAATAAAATAATAAAATTTCTTTACCTTTGAACTAGAGGTTCCATTTCTGGACATATACCCCAAAGGGAGCTATAGATAAAGAAAAAAGGTCCCCATGTACTCCAGAATATTTGTAGCAACACTTTTTGCAATGCCTAAGAATTGGAAACAAAGTAGATATCCATTAGTTGGGGGATCGCTAAACAATTTATAAATCATGGATGTAATGGAATATTATTTTGCTACAAGAAATGCTATATGGGATAAATGCAGAGAAGTATGGAAAGATCTATATGTAGTGATGCAGAGTGGATTGAGCAGAGCCAAGAAAGCAATATATACAAAGACCACAACATAAATAAAAAGAGTATACAACAAAAAAATAAAAAGTAAATGCAATAAAACAATAAAGATCACACATTGCTCAAATGAAGAGGTATAAGAAGACACCTCCAATTAACACCTTCATAAAAGTAGAAGGTTCACAGATTACATACTGTACATGTTTTTAAACTTTTTCATTATATTTATCATTTATGCTTAAGGATTTTTTTTCTCCTCTCCAAAAATTAATATTCGTCATTTGGAATGGCTCTCTGGGAGAAGACATAGGGATCCATGAGATACTATGGTGATGAAAGAAATTGAAAATGTCAATTAAAAATTTATTTTTTTAAGAATCAGCATTGTCTCAATCACATATTTCCTCATCATTTCTAGTTTCTTTTTATTTGTTATTTATTTTTATCTGTTTACTTTTATTTTATTTAACAAATCTTGATTATAGACAGATGAGTCAGAAATGATTCTGAAATCATTAATTGGTCATTTCCTTAGTTTTAGGATATATCAGTTTCATTTCTTTTAATGATATTTGACGCTTTCCATATCTGTAGCCTCCAAACTTCTTATTGAAGAAACTATTCATGTCAGGTTCTTGCATCGTCTCCAAGCCCTTCTTCTTTTTTTTTTTTACTCTCTAGAGAGATTTTCCACAAAAGTTTCTTCCATTTTCCTTTATATTCACATTTTTATTAATGATACAGTGTTTAAATGTATGCAGTGATTTAATTTGAATATACTTTATATTGTTTATAGTATTTCAATAAAATATTGTCCCCAAAAGTTAAAGCTATGTTCACTCTGATCCCTTTGGAAATAATTTATTATGAACACAGCATTAACAGATAACCATGAAATGGTGTTTTGTGGCATTCATTGTATATCCTTCAGTTAATTTGTTTCATTATCCCATTTAGAAGTATTTTTAAACCCACTAGTATGAATATATTGAAATACTCTCAAGATGTCTGATCTTTTAAATAAAGTATTTTATTTTTCATTAGTCCAAACAAGCACATACTTAATAAATCTTTTTGCCTTATATTTATTGAAGCATAGAAATAACTCTCATTAGATACATTGAAATACTTCTAATCTGTCCCTGATTTCTCATTCTTACAGCTGCTAAAATAATTTTTGTAATGCACAGTTCTGATCTACTCCCAGGCTTATAGACTTTCAGTCTCCTTATTGCCTTTGGGATTTGTTGTTTTGTGGTTTTTTACAATCCTTCCTTAGGCTGGCATTTAAAATCTCCAAAATTGGGTTTCAAACTACTTTCCCAGACTTATTTCACTAGGCAAATTTTATGTCTCAGTTAAAGTGATCTACTTAATGATTTTCCCAAAATCACCATTTCCTCTGCCATCTTCATAAAATCAGACAAGCAAATGCCTATCTTTCTTTCTACAGTATAACTCTTTTATTCTTCATTATCTTTCAAGGCTCAGTTAAGATGCCACTTCCTCAATGAAAACGTTGTTGCTACCGTGACTTTTTAGTATTCCCTACTTCTTCACATTTTCTTGCATTTATATATATGTGTGTGTGTGTGTGTGTGTGTGTGTGTGTGTGTGTGTATGTATGATCGGTGCATGTCCCCAATGGAGTTGTAAAGCACTTTGAAGGCAGGCACCATTTTATTTTTCTCTTTGGATTCACACTTTGCACACAAATGGCAAAAAAGAGAAGACTAAGAAGTATTGGTCAACTGAACTGAATTTGCAGCAATATTTTACATCTCCTTCCCAAATTCTTCTTGCAGATTTGTAGACAATTCCATGACATTTTTGTTTTTCACTTTATAATGTTTTAGCATTTTAGTACTCAGCAGAAATTTTCAATTCATATCCACATCTTAAAATAATCAAATGTCCCAGAAAACTTTTAAAGATTATAACATTAAAGATTTAGAGCTGGAAGATGATCTTAGAGACCATCAAGGCATATAATTTATTTTACAAAAAAAGAAACTGAGGCCCAGAGAGGTTAAGTGACTTTCTCTGGATCACATAGCTGGTACATGTCTGAGGCAAAAATTGAACTCAAATACCCAACAACATATACATTAAGCAATAAATATTATTTTTCTACATTGTATTTTACTTCCCAAAATTGATTTATTTGATTTTTTAAAATTTGATGTTACATGAGAAAATATTAGTTATAATGATTCTTGAAGTTAGGGAGGATTTAAACCCTACCACAGATACTTCTTAAACGTAAATCACTGGACAAATCACTGACCCCATCTAAGTCTCAGTTTCCTCAATTGTAAAATGAAAAGGTTAGCCAATGATCTGTGAAGTCCTTTCTGGTTCTAAATCCATGACCCTCTGATCCTGTACATCTTTTTTTTTTCAGGGGTAAATTGACTCAATAAAAATTACTTTAATAGACATTTAAATTCCTACACAATCAGATTTCTTCATACTTTTTCAAGGCTTTTTACGCATCATTCCCCTCCATGTACTCAATGTTTAGTCAAATTAGCTTACTCTCCTCCTGTATGACATTCCATCTCACACCTTCATGCCTTTGTACTGGCTGCTCCTCCTTCCTGGAATGCCCTTTCTTCTCACTTTCACTTTTTACAATTCCTTGCTCCAATCAAAGCTTGACTCAAATACCACCTCATATATGCAACTTATTCTGAGCCTCCCAAATGCAAGTGTCATACTTTCCTCATCCCCACTAAAAACATTGCCTTTGATTTGTATATATTTAAATGTTATTTTTCCCCCCAGTAGAAAAATAGCTTCTAGAGGGCAGGAAGGTCTCTCTCTCTCTCTCTCTCTCTCTCTCTCTCTCTCTCTCTCTCTCTCTCTCTCTCTCTCTCTCTCTCTCTCTCATATACATATATATATATATATATATATATATATATATATATATATATATACCCAATGCCTCACATGGTGCCAGACACACATAATAGGTATTTAACTTGGGGGAGGGGAGGAGGAGGGAGAGGGTTTTGCTAGCTATATGCAGGATTGCTTTTTGAAGTTAAAGTCCTTTTCTTTCCACTATTACTTTTTTGTTTGTTTTTTTTTTGGTAAGGCAATGGGGTTAAGTGACTTGCCCAAGGTCACACATCTAGGTAATAAGGGTTTGAGGTCAAATTTGAACTCAGGTCCCCCTGACTCCCAGCTGGTGCTCTATTCATTATGCCACCTAGCTGCCCCCCCCTTCTTTATTGCTCGTATTGAAAATGTGGATCTATAGCATTTTGTCTTTTTTGGTAATAATGTTCTATCACATGCTACCTTCACCTAATTCTTAATGTTGACTCCCACAACTCTTCTCTTCTACTTAATCTTCTTACCCCAATTTGGGCATTATTCTAGTTCTTCACTTCTCTGCTTAATCAGACACAAACTTTCTCACTAGAGCATAGTTGACAGATTTCTTTCCCCCCCCCAAGTCTTACTTCCAGGCTCCTCATCTCTTTTTTATTGTCTTCCCTCTAGCATTTCTCAAAGAATACTAGAAACAAAAAAATTATTGGCCATTCTAAGAAAACTAAAATCTTTTGCCTAAGGTGCATCTCAGGATGATTTATGTCATGACGATTTTAATGATTGGTTTAGCAAAGTATTCTGTTCCCATTCCCAATATAGTCTTCAAAATCGTTTTAAGCTAGCTGTATTCCTCAAAGAGACAGAGGATATTCTTAGTATTCCAAATCAAAATTGATATTAATTCTTTCTCCATTCTAAATGCAGTGTTCTATTTTATATCTTCATATCTCAACAAACTGAACCAAGCCAAGGAAAATGTTAACTACAAATCATCTACATGGTAACATACTCTCATAAGATTTGTTTCATTCTTAAGAGCATATTACAGTAAAAAGTTCTTTTGTTGGCATGGAGAAATGGATCACTCTGTTGGCACCATTAGAAACAAATAACTAATTAAAAGAATGTTAACTATGAAGTAATTAAGTATCCATGAATAGATTTGAATTCATGTATTATTGACTCCAGACCCAATGCCCACTTGAAATGCCATGTTTCTTCTTTCAATGTTAACTGCATGATTTCCCATTTCCTCTTATCCTTTGATACTTTAATATTACCAAAACTATGTAAATGAGTCTGACTCTTAAGAAAATGCTAACTTTTTTTTCAAATTCTTGCAGTTATCATGACTGTTTTGAATGAAGATATTTCTTTCTTGTTCAAAGTGCCACATAATTTCTAAAAGACAATGGTATTGGAGTTTTATGCAATGGTATTATATGCTCCCTGAAATAACTTCAGTTTGTCACTTTCTTCCTAAAATCTGATCCCCAGGATTAAAAATAATATTCCATATGTGGCTTAATCAGTATATAGTATAACAGATCTGTCACTTGCCTTATTCTGAAAGTTATTGCCACTGTTGATATATACTAAGATTCTGCCAGCTTTTTGACTGTCATATAACATTGTTAAATTATATTAATCTTGTAGTCCTTATATTTTTCATATGTTTTATTACATAAACAACTTTTAAGCCATATTTAATTCATCCTATATTTTTCAGTTCACTTTTAAATGTTTTATTGATAAATTTTGTCTTTTGTCCATGTATCCTTATTGAATTTAAAGGTATCCTTAATGAATTTAAATTTATAAATTTATTAAATTCATTTCATTATTATAAGCCTGTTGAGATATTTTTGCAAATCTATCATCCAACATGTTAGATATCATTTCCAAATTTTGAATTATCTGTGAATGTATTCATCCAAATAATTGTTTAAAAAAACATGTTGAATATGTAAGGACAAAGAAAAATCCTAAGAATCTTTCCATTATGATGTTGCATTTCTTATGAGAGCCAATCACTCAACTAAATCTACTGGTTGTGCAACAATGTAAAGCAATATTTCTCCACCTTGCCTGTAAGTATGCTACGAAAGACCATCCCATATCTCATTAAAATGTACTCTGTGATACATTTTTTCATTGTTGTTTAGTCATTTTTCAGTCAAGTCCAAACCCTGTGACCCTTTTTGGGGCTATTTTTGACAAAGGTACTATAAAGGCTTGTGAATTTTTTCTCCAGTTCATTTTATAGGTGAGAAAACTGAGGCAAACGGGGTTTTAAATAACTTGCCCAGAATCACACAGCTGTTAGTGGCTGAGGTCAGATTTCAATACATGAAGAGGAGTCTTTCTGACTCCAGTTCCAGCAGTCTAGCCACTGTGCCACCTATTAGCTAGCAATCCTTTCCAAAACAAAAGGAAAGAAGTAACTGTGTCCCAGATGCTATGAGAAGATTCAATAAATAAAATGTACAATTATACTTCTTGTGTCTCAAATAATACCATTGCAAGCTATAAGCAATATTTGAAACATATTTATCTCTACAATTAACAAAGTATATTTCTTTCATTCCTATTAGCCCTCCACACTTTTAAAGATGAGAAGCATGAAGCTCATAGAATTGAAATGCTTTCAATAAAGTTAAGCCTGATTTCAATTTATGGGAAAAGGCCAAAAGAGGAGCAAGGATTACTAGAGGTAGCTAGTATGGGTTCATCAACAACAAATATTTATTAAATGTTATTTACCAGATTCTAGTTTAGGTAGTAGAGATGCAAAGATAAAAGTCAAAAAATTCTAAGAGAAAAGATCAGAGATCTGAAGTTGGAAAGGACCTCAGGGACTGTAAAGGAGAGAGGGAGAGAGAATAGATATTAAGGTAATAAAGCTGAATGGAACTAGCAGGGAGAATGATCAGGAAAGAGCTTAGGTAGGATGTGACCAATTGAAATGATGGTGACAGGTGCTTGTAATATGCTTCATCTTTATTTTAAAGCAGAAGCAGGTAATCTTAGGGCTCAGTGTTAATAAAGTGGAAGTTTAGAATCCAGACCGGAGGAAGTAGAAATTTGAGGAATGTAGAAAAAGATCTAATATTAGAAGGTGAAAAAGTAATAGTTATAGTATTAGTAAAGATAAGGGGTTTTAGAGATTGTATATAAAACAAACTTAAAGAGTGTGATTAGTGAATCACTTTCTTGTAATAGTAACTGAAATCAATTCAAGTGGGAGAGCAACTTCTAAAATGACTTTTACAAGTCCCAAGATGAGAATTTGAGTAGTTGGACCTGTGAGATAGAGAATGGATGTTGGCAGGGACTTGTGATTTGGACCTTGGCTTCCCATCACCATACACACTCCCTGATGGGCTAACTAGAGAGTAATGTTAATATATATATATATATATATATATATATATATATATATATATATATATATATATATATATATATATATGAAACCTTCATTTTTGATTTCTCAGAGTGACCCAGAATCATATTTTAGCTCCTCCTAATACTGCTTTGAGAAGAAATTGCCTGGGGGGATTGAGGGTGTGTGAAGTGACTTAGGAACAAATATATTGTGATTGTAGCAAGATAGCTTACCTTTAAAAGTATATCATAATCAATATCAAAGGAGGGGAGGTAGGGAAAGAATTTGGAACTCAAAAATTTTAGGAATCAAATGGTAAAAATCTGTTTACATATAATTGAGAAAAATAAAATTAATGTTAAAATAAAAAAGCATATCATTATTACTAAAAGATGTTTATTGAACAGTTCTACTATTTTGATTGGAGTTTATAGATCAAGATAATTGATAGAAATAAAAACCCTTCAGAATCCTTAAACAATTTTTTCAGACCTATATGAACCAAGCTATTTAACAACAGCAAGCCAAAATTAATGTTAATTAACAATTTTACATTTATTTCACGGAAACAGTAGTTAAATTTTATGATTTGCCAACTTGGATTTTTGAAAGACTATATATTAAATTTATAGGACATTGAAGATTTTTTTATAATCAATGTGCATAATGTATTTCTGTCCATTGTGAAGGTACTTGAGCATAATTCTACCATTTTAAATTAATATAGAGTTTTATAGTTGTGTCTCTGATTTTATGTTGTATTGTTGGTCATATCTATGATTAATTTGCTGCTAGTCCTTTGTTAAGAAATAATCTTCAATTATAACCTTTTCCCTATGACAATAACATGATCTTATTGTAGTAAGATTCCCAAGAAATTAGTGTAATGAAAGAATGAGGATTTTCTGTATTTAAAGATAAATAGAAGTAAATATATATATATATATATATATATATATATATATATGTCCATTAAATAACAAAGAAATCAGTAAAATTTTGCAACAAGTGTGTCATATCAGACAGGAAAATTGAGAAGCATAACATACTTGGCTATGAGCTCAAAGTCAAGAAATTCTAAGACAAAAGATCAGAGATCTGAAGTTGGAAAGGACCTCAGGGACTATAAGTAATAAATGAGCATCTTGAGGGGCATCTAGATGGCACAGTGGAAAGAGCAGGAGGACTGGAATTCAAATCCATTTTCAGACACTTAATAATTACCTAGCTGTGTGACCTTGGGCAAGTCACTTAACCCCACTGCCTTGCAAACAAAAAAGGAAGAAGAAATGAGTAACTTACCAAGAACTCATGATCACCATTAGTGAAGCAAAGAGGAACATTTATTGAAACATTCAGTATCCAAAACAAAAATGGATACACCCGGGACACAAAATCATAACCTTTTATCTCCTGTCTAGAAACACAAGTTCTTGCCATGTCCTCAATTGGCTGAATATTGCACAGCTCAAAGTGCTATCCAAAGTATGCAATTCTCCCCCTCATGGGTCCCAGTTTCTTATCAAGTCTCCCCTTCCCCCACAATTTGGTAACCAGACTCTTGAGAAGTATAACACAGTTATGTAATCTGACACTTAGACTGGTACCAGTTTATTCACTAATTCATTCAACATTCTAATTCTAAGTCTCTTGCTTTCCTGTTGCATGTGTATCTACTTCTTTATAGAGGGATTCCTTTTGTTCATCAGATTTAAATTAACTTGCTTTGAAGAAAGCCTAGTTTCCTCACAATATGGTCTCTGATTCTACATCAATCCACTCTACAGTTTTTTTTTCCTTTATCCTCCCTAGCTGCTACTCTGTAAGACATAGACTCCTTTCCTGACTTTCCCATAACTAATGTAGAAATGAAAACGAATCACTTACACTGTACAATCCAACTCCCTCATTTCATAGATAAGGAAACTGAGACTTAGGAAGGATAAGTTTTGAGAAAACTAAGTGATGCAGTAGATAGAAACCAAGTTTGTAGTCATGAAAACCTGCGTTCTCATTCACTTGCAAACTGTGTGACCATTTAATAAGTCATTTAACCCCTGTTTGCCCCAGTTTCCCCTAGCTATAAAATGAGGATAAATAACATGTTGTGAAGAATCAAGATATTTGTAAAGCATTCAACAAATAGGAGGTACTATAAATATGCTTATCCCCTTCCTCTTCCCCAAAAGCCAACATAAAAACAGAAAGGGAAGATGGGAACAACCAAAAAAACCATCAGTGAGATATATGATGCACTAAATATTTCTGACCCCCCCCCGGAAAGTGTGACCACCATGATTCTCACTGTTTAAAGATTCTCACTGACTAAACTTTATAGTCAAGCTGCAGCATGAATATAGCATAACTGAGACCTCAATCTCTTGGGTTGCTGTCCCTTTTCCTCTCTAATCTTTCTAACTTTGCACACTTCTTGCCAAGGACTTAAAAGTGCAGAGTACCGGAATTGAATTGAGCAGGCCTGGATTTGAATCCTGGTTCTCTGTCACTTACTACCTATGTGACTGGACAAATCAATTAATCTTTCATCTCCATAACAGATGCTGTGTATATTGGTTTCATCAAATTGAAAGGATTATGCTAGGTAATCACTGAATCAGGTCTCAGTCTTGGATTTTGTGAAATTAATTTCATTGTCAACATTGTACAATGGAAAGAACTTTGAATTTGAAGTCAGAAGACCTGGGCTTAAATCTTAGGTCTAGTACCTATAACCTGTGTGACAGTGGGCCAATCCCTGCTCCACATTTCTAGGTCTCCAGTTTGTTTTGCAAGCAAAATTAGTGTTGACTATTTTTTTAACATTTGTTTCAAGTTAATGTACAAATTTATAATATTGCCAACCTGGACATTGCATACTTCAAACTTGAAACCTATAAAATTAAGGATGGGGCTAGGTAATCTTTATGATCCTTTATAGTTTAAAATCTATGACTCTATGAACTATGACAGTGATTGATACAGATGTTACTTTATAACTCTTTAATTTAACTACAGAAGCTGATAAAAATAGAAGAATTTTGTTTCCCATATTATAAAAGATCTTTTATAATTTTATTTAATTAATTTTTCCTCATTTTACTATACCACTAATTTGTTGGTCATGTCTGAGTCTTTGTGACTACATTTAGTATTTTCTTGGCAAATATAATAGTGTGGTTTACCCTTTTTTTTCCCTCCAGTTCATTTTACAGATGAGAAGATAGAAGCAAATGGAGATTAAATGGTGTCACTCAGAGTCCTGAGTTGAGGCTGACTACTTATATAGAGTGAGGGAAGAAAAAGATTCATAGCTCCTTACCATATTGATATGCTTTATCAGTGAAAATTTAAAAGTGAGTCAGTTGAGCATTAAAGACCTATCATGATCCAGATGCTAAGTACTAGGGATACAAATAAAGGCAAAAGATAGTCCCTAATCTCATAAAGCTCAGAGTCTAATGATGGAGATGATATCCAAATCATGTATAAACAAGATACATGCAGTATCAATAGAAAATAATCAAGAGAGTAAAGACACTAGAATTAGGGAGGATAGGGAAAGGTATTTTGGGAGAACATAAGACTTCAACTAGGATTTGAAGCCAAGAAAATCAGGAGGCAAAAATCAGAAGGGAGGAAATCCTAGGCATGGAGAGGGAGGATTACCCTATAGTCATGAGATGAGTAATTTATGGGAGAAACAAACAGGATATCGAGTCACTGGATCACAGAATGGGGTCCTGGTTTAAGAAGACTGAAAAGTTAAAAAGAGACTGGGTTTCTAAAGGCTTTGAATGCTAGAGTATTTTATATTTGATTCTGGATGTACTTAATAAGCTACTAGTTTAGTGAATGGGGGTGGGAAGTGCTGACATGGCTAGACCTATGCTTTAGGCAGTTTGTTTTTGCAGTTGAATAGAGAATGGAGTAGACCTACCTCGCCCCAAGAGGCCAGGAATAGGGACCTTGTACTATGGTTGTAGGAGTGTCAAAAGTGAGAATGGGTGGTGTACTTGAGAGATGTCATACAAGAGAAATCATCAAGATTTAACAACATATTGGATATGTGAGGTGAGAGAGAGGAATTGAGGGTGACTTCTAGATTGGGAGTCTTAAGAGAGTGAAGTTAGGAAGAGAAGGCAGTTTGAGGAGGAAGATAATGAGTTCAGTTTTGAACTCCTTGTTGTTTTCTTTAGTATCATTATTTGTCCACCTTTAACTCATGAACAGAAAATGAAAATTTTCTAATTTAGTTTTAAAAAAGAGACTAGAGCAGCAGCCTCTCCAACAAATACAAAAATGCTTATAAAGCATTCATAATGTCATTTCAGAACCATGTGCTAGCTTTTTTTGTGTTAGCTTATTTTTGGTTTCTAACTGGAGTCTATTTTATATTCCCAATTTCAAGAACAAAAGCACAGACTTGAGTAACTTTGATGATGGCCTTATCTTGCAAGATATTTAATAAATATTTCTATGTTAAAAAAAACTAATTCCTTTTTTTTCTTCATAAATGCCAGAGGAATGATTTGGACTGTGTTCAAACAACACAGCCTGAAGAGGCTTCTGGAAACAGCAGGGAAGTACTTTGCCTAACCCCAATTAGCCTTGTTTTCCATATTCAGGGCAGCACTATTTTCTAACAAATCCACTAAACACAATGATAAAGGAAATTAATGTGGCTAGAAAGCAATTCAATAACAAATGTTTATTCTTCATAATTGCTGTTTCCTGTCAGGATTTGCATTAAAATTGTCAGCTATGAAAAAAAGTTCAAGTTGTGTTAGGTTTAGGAGTGTGCAGGTGTACATGACTTTACATAATAGAGGCATTCTTGGAAAGTTGTAGAAATATCCCTTCCTAATCCCACAAATCAGAGCTCATGTTAGAAAAACTAGAAGATACTGACAAATGGGAAGTATAATCATTAACATTATTATTGCAATCATTTTCAGAATTGTTGTGTTGTTTTTTATGCAGTCTAAAGCAACAGAAAGAACACTGGATTTGGAGTCAGTATATCATGGGTCAAATCCCACTTCTGACTTGCAGGATTTGGGCCAAACCCTCAGCCTCTCGGGCCTTCAGTTTCCTCATCCATAAAATGAGAGGATGGGAGGAGTGACTTGTAAGGTCCCTGACAACCCTCACCATATTTTCTATTGTTGATTGTAGACAAAAAATTTTGTAGTCATTTATTTTACAAGTTTATTTCTTGTTTAAATTGTCCCTTTTATAGGGCAGTTTCTGAATTTTAACAGGAAGACAAGGGAGCTTTAGTTCTTCCGAGGTTACCCTGTCCTCTCAAAACCCTAAATTTGTTCATCTTTGCTTTATTGTCTGATGGCTAACAGTTTGACAGTAGAATGTGTAAAAGGAAGGAGACTTATGAAGTAATGGTCAGTCTAGTTTCCTCATCCTCTCTCAGGAATGAGTTCTATTCCAAGTCTCATTGTTACCAGGGGAAACACAATATTTGTTTATCTCTATAGACTTGGCCAGAAAATGGTCAGGGTCAGGTCAGTAAAAGGATATTGTGTTTCTAATTATGGAATCACAGATTTAGAGAACACAATCACTTATTCAATCAGTAAGTAATTATTAAACACCTATCAGATGGCCGGCACTGTCCTAAGTGCTAAGAATGTGAAGATAAAAATGACAATCTTTACCTTCAAAAGTTCACATATAGTGGGGAAGAAATTATGAGAATCAAGATGAAAAAAGGCAATGATAAAGAAGGTGAAAAGACTTAGGTGGGAGGGAGGGAGTAGTCTAGACAGTTATCATGGTCAAAGACAAGAAGTGCACAAGGTCTGTGAGGGTCTCTGAAGTTCACTCTTCAATTCACTATAAAGTATGTAACTCAATCTTGATCTAAAGGGCCATATCAAATTACCAAACTCAGTCAGGGCATAAGCATGAACTGGTTTCTTCTGTCCAGATATATGTAACATAGCATAAATTCTAAATTCTTTGGAAATCCATTCAATGGGAGAGCTGCCCTTTTTTTTCTCCTTCATAGCTAAGTTCACAGGATTTCCAAAACTTTCCAATCCTGAGATTTTATGAGACTAAAAATAATATAATTTAACTATGGCCAATCTCACATGGTATTTGTATCTGATGCTTTCTAAATCACAGGATTAAAAAAATATAAATACATTTTCCGTTTCCTTTGTTAGTAAATAAAAATTCCATCTGTGCATTGCATAAGGTATTTGTGAAGGACATGTGTAATAAAGTACAAGTTTTCATCATGTAAACAAATAATAAAAAGTTACTAGTGGTATACTTAAGTCTTTGTGCCTTTTAAAGAATGTTAAAAAAATTATTAGTGTTCTCTAAGTTATACTAATCTATGCTGACTTATTTATTATCAAAATATTGCTATGGCCTTCAGATCTTTAGTTTTTATGTCATGTAACTTGGGCAAGGTATATTTTAAAACATTTGGTTTAAACATTTATTATCATTTCTTTAGATTTCTAGTACCAAGGTCTAATACCTATAAAAAACAGGCAATTTTTAGCAGAGTATTCATCCTGGATCATAAACAGTGTATATGATTAATTAAATGAGCTGGCACTGATATTATATCCTGTTAATATTATTTTGTCATCCCACTTCTTTTTATTGTAGACACTGCCTTATTTTTTCCATCATTCAATGGGAACTCCTATTTAGAACTACCTTCTCCTGCATCACTGGATGAGTCAAAGTTTGCTTCATCAAATGATAAAAACAGAATTGTTACTATCTACTTGACAGTGAAGACAGCCACTTCAAATGGAACCCTTCTTTATAGTAAGTATCAATAATACGAATCATGGTTTCCCTTTCAGGAATTGATTCTAACTTGACTCTATCAAGCTAGACTAGTTAGATCATTGAATTATTTATGACAGTGATTTGGAAACTTTGCTATTCTAATGTATGAAGCCATAGTTGTTAATAGTTAAGTTTGCATTTTCTGAGTTCTTTAATTTGTGACTCAATCAATGGAATGTGATTTATAAAAGGAAACTTTGCCCTTATAAGAAAGAATGCCCCAATCTCAGGACTTCCACATATGAATGTGGTTGTAAAACTCAAATACTACAAATGATGCAATTTATTTTCCAAATAAAACTGCATGTTATGTTAAAAAGTAAATTTTATTATTTTTTTAGAAAAAAGGGTAAAATATTTCTTAATGATAGAGTTAAGAATTCAGCAGAAAATTAGCAATATTTCTGTAACTGTTTTACTAACTTCCATTTTCTAAAATTGGACAAGTTAGGTCACATATAATAAATAGATAAAGCCCCGGCCCTGGAATCAGGAGGACCTGAGCTGAAATCTGGCTTCAGACACTTACTAGCTCTTAACCCTGGGTTAGTCACTTAACCCTGTTTTGTTCCTCATCTATAAAATGAGCCAGAGAAGGAAATAGCAAACTACTATAATATCTTTATCAAGAAAACCCAAACAGTGTTACAAGAGTTGGACATGACTGAAACAACTCAACAACAATATAAACAGCAAAAAAATCTTCTAAAATTAAGCAGCTATCTTTCTTAATCCACCTTTATTGGGTGGCATAGTTGAGAGTGCTGAATTTAGATGTGACAGACCTGTGTTCTAATTCTGCCTTAGACTCTTAGTCATTCTTGCATGATTCTGGAAAGGTCCTTAACCTCATCTATAAAATGAGAATAATAATACCACCTACCTCACAGAGTTGTGTGAATTAAATGAAAATTAAATATAACACATTCTGTAAACGCTTAAAGTGATATTGCTATGTCATTGTTGACTCTTCCTCTTAACCCTCACTCCTTTTCCAATCTATTGTCAAGGCCTGTCAATTTCATTTCATTAATAACTCTTTTCTTCCCTGATAATGTCACTGCTGTGATGAAGGCTCTGATCTCTTCACGTTAGGAAATACTCTGATAGTGGCATTGCCTCCCTCAAGTCTCCAATCCATTATATTCAGCCACTAATTTGATTTTCCTAAAGCATCTGTCTGACCAGATTCCCTACTCAATAAACTCTAGTGGATTTTCATCACCTCCACGAGTAAATACAAAATCCTTTGTCATTGAAAACCCTTTATAACCTAGAATCCTCCTACCTTTCCATACCTTGCTCTCCAATATGTGATCTTCAATCCAGTGACCCTGGACTCCTGGACATTCAAATAAAATACTTCATCTATCACCTGTGGATGTTTTCTTTGACTGTCCAACATTTCTGGAATGCTTTCCCTCCTTATCTCTGTTTAGTGAATTCCCTGACTTCCTTTAAGTTCCAACTAAAATCCCATCTTCTAAAGGAAATCTTTCCCAATCTCTCTTAATTCTACCACCTTTCCTCTCTAAATTATTTCCTATGTATATTATACATAACTTGTCTACACACATTTGCTGGCTTGTTGCTTCCCCCTTTGGGTAAAGGCAGAGATTAAAAAGGTCTTTTTTGTATCCCCGATTCTTGGCACAGTGTTTAGAACAGTGAAAGTTTAATAAATATTCATCACCTGCTTCATAAAGAATAGCATGTTTTCAGGTTTTATATGCTTGAGAATTATTTTTTATGTCCCAATATGAGCTGTGTAGACCTTTGAGTTGATGAGCTTTCTTTTAGGCTTGCTGAGTACTATTGAGTATGACTATAGTTTCACTTTCAGAACATGGTTTAAGTTTTATTCATATTTTTTCTTTGGACTTTTAGAGGTATATAACTCAGAAAGATTTTGACAAAGTTCAAAACTGGCATTATAATTACTGTATGACTTTGATAGATGAAGCACCAGTAAGGCATCTCATTAATCCCAAGCACCTTACTCTTTCAACAACTGTCCTGATTGTTTTGCTTAATGAATGCTTCATTCTATACTTTAAAAGTTGATTATAAGAATTTCATTGGGTTTAGCTGTGTATGAAACATCAAATGCATGTGAATTTTGAAAGATCGTGGCTGGTTTTTGTTTTGATTTTTTGCAAACAAATTAAAGCTGAGTTTTGCAGTTCTTCCAGAAAGGCACTTCATTCCCTGAATCTTTGACAATTTGTATTTGTTTGTAGCAGAAGTGCTCAAATTAAATGTTGACCTAGATTGTTTAATGCATTTGAACAAAATAATAATAATGCTTTATTAGCCCACCATGAGATATGGAAACTGGAGTCAACTTTGGTATTTAAAAAAAACTCACAAACCTAATTATTTTAAGTCACAAAGCAAAATGGTTATCTGACTTTCAATTTTTTTAGCTACAAAAAAATCAGTAGATGTACATTAGGGAGAAAGGTGTTTGTTCCAACTAAAAACAGCTTGTGGCCAAAGAAACAATAATGCTCAGAGAATTCTCTTTGGCTGAGCTTCTTCTGGCTCACCTCTGCACTGCCACTCCCCTTGAAGGTTTTGGAAATTCATGCCAAGACAAGAGGCTACCACATCCAAGTTGCTTCTCTTGTTTAAATAAATAAATAGAAGCAGATGTATTCACTTCGTGAGGGAATTTCACCTTTCATTTCCAAAGGAATAACAAAAACTAGAGAGCTTTAGGACAGTAAATCTAGAAGCACTCTTAGAAATTACCTCATTTAAACTCATCATTTTATTAGTGAAGAAGTAGGTCCAAAGTGGTTAAATGACTTACCCAAGATCATAGAATTAAAGAAACAGAACTGATAGGTATAATCAGTTAGACTATCCCCTATATTTTATTTTATATTTTAAAGTCTAAAAAATAAAAAGAGGTCTTTAAAGATAGTATCATTTGTAGTCATTTTTTAAGGGCAATGGGGTTAAAGTGACTTGCCCAAGGTCACACAGCTAAGCAATGATTAAGTGTCTGAGAACGGATTTGAACTCAGGGGCCAGTGCTCTATCCACTGTGTCACCTAGCTGCCCCCTCTTTTGTAGCTGATAAGTGTTAATTAATACACTTAAAAACATTTTTCTGACAAAGGATTCAGAGGTAACTGGGTGGCACAATGGAGAGAGTAGTAAAATTGGAGGCAGGAATACCCAAGATCAAATCTAGTCTTGTGGGCAAGACGATTAACCCTTGATTTGCTACAGTTTCCTCATCTGCAAAATGGGAATAATAATAGCACCTATCTCAAAGGGTTGAGGATCAATTTTATATTTATAAAGCACTTAGAATTGCATTTGGTCCATAGTAGGTACAGGTAAAATGCTAGCTATTTTTATTATTATTTTTCTTATTTAGACTGCCAAAGTCATCCATGACATACAGATGGCCTAGAAAGTGACTTGTTCAAGGTTACAAAGAGTTGAAAGGGCTCTTAGTGGTCTTTGAAATTTACCATATCACACTAGAGTTAAGGAAACTGAAGCCAAGAGGATTAAAATAACTCATTTAAGGTTGCCCAAACATGAAGTAGCACAACCAGGATTTCACACTGAGATCAAATTCAGTGCTCTTTGAGACTAGGAAAAGTTTTCCAACTCCTAAACCAAAACTCTTTCTTTTCCATAAGGCCATCTTTCCAAAACTTGTTTAGGAAAAAACAATATAGTCACTGTGATTTTTCTGTTGGTCATTATATATAATTGTCGCAGTCAAAACACAAAATGATACAAAAAATTTCATGGCCTGAGACTGGGGTGAAATCAATATCCCCAAAGTATATTTCCTTCTCTTATAAAATTTATAACTTCATAATCAGACATCCTCCCGGCAGATTAATCCTTAAGAACATAACTTTCATTTCCAGAACTTATCACCCTCATAAAATTTGTTTTGCCCTGCACCAGATGGACACATCGAATTTGTGGTTCAATTAGGCCCCTGTAGTGTAAAAAGTGGCCCTTAACTTGACTGAGGGAATCATTTTCCTTGTTTAAATCATTATATTATGTATAGGAGCAATTAAAAGACAGAAGAGAAATTAAACCAGATGTTTCTTTTATGTTTGTTGGCCTTGGTATGATTTTTCATTCCTGAACATTTGTATTTTGTTTCTCCAATACTTTAGGAGATAAGGCAATGGTAATATCTGCTGCTAAGACAATGTCAGCTTTGAAATATATTCCTCTTTCAAAACTGCAGATGAATGTTTTCCCAGTCTGTCTCTACAACTAATTGAAGTTGAAAAGGAATAAAAGATGGATAAAACTTGAGATCCTCGTAGTGGTGGTTATATTCCTCAGAAATGATAGTTTAAAAAAAGACCCACTGTGGGAGGGGAACAGGGTAAAGAACAATAGTTGGGTTGAAAAGAATAGACTTTTGTACTTGCTTCTGTACCAGTTCTGGATTCTGGAACAAATTCAAAGAAGCTTCTAATATAGTAAGAGAATCAGGTTGAAACCATGAGGGTAAAAGATACTTTAGGCACACTTAAAGAAAATGAACACTCTTCCCCAAGCTATACCAATCTGGAGGTTTTGTCATGGGACATGTAACTGTGGAGCTGGCTCCTCTGTGTGGTTTCTTTGAAAAGAAATAAACACACCCTGTGGAAATAGATGATATTTGAGAATTTACAGCAGCCATTTGTCCAAATCCCAGGAGTAAAATTACATGAGCAACTGCAGTCTGAAGACATGATTCAGTAGTAGCTTTTAATACAAGTGAATGTTAGTATTTAAACTGGAAGTTGAAAGTGCAAGACTCTTCCTCTGTATTTTGTCCTGATAGAAATTGGAAGCCCTAAAGGTTGTCATTGGTTTTTGTTCTTATTTGGACAGGATGGGGGAGGGGATTGTGTGTGGAGAAAATGCAAGAGATGTGAGAGATGTGTTGCTCACAGATAGTATTGGAGGAAAAGCTTGAATCTCAAATAATGAAACATAGAATTTATGTAGCTTTATAGGTTGTTGTTCAATTGTTTTAGGCATGCCCATCTCTTTATGACCTCATTTGGGGATTTCTTGGCAGAGATATTAGAAAGGTTTGGCATTTTCTTCTTCAGTTATACAGATGAGGAAAGTGAGGCAAACAGGGTTAAATGACTTGCCAGAATAACACAGCAAGTCAGGAAAATGAGTCTTCCTTCACTGCACAATTCCTTAAATGGCTTTAGGGTGCCAAAAATTTTTGATAATTATAAATGGTTGATAATAGTAGTAGTAGAATATGTGCCTTTCTCCTCAGTATAATTCCCAGAAGAGTTACCAGAAGACTTCATAGATGTTTTTTTAACTTCATCTAAAGCTATAATAGTTCAGTTATATCCCTTGGTATTGGAAATAGTTTTTGCTAAAACAGGACTAAACTGCTTCTTAAGATTTTGATTTCTTTTGCAGTATGAGCCCTCCATCCCTAATCACAGTTGTTCAAAGACTTACAATTTCATTATTCAATTAGAAGTGGGGTGCTTCAGTGAACCCAAATGAAAAATGTTTCCTATAGTTTATATTGTTGTTTGGATATTTATGGTTCACTTGAAATTCTTGAAATACTCAAAGAATAAGCATGATATTTTCTCTCCTTTATTAAGTGTTATCTGTTAGACTTAAAGAAAGAGACGCAATATTGTGCAATAAATAGAGCTTTGGATTTGAATTTCCAGTTCTGGGACTTGCTAGGTATACCATTTTTTAGTATATCACATTAAATCTTCAGTCTTTAGTTCCTACATCTATTAACTACAAAATATAGATATAATTCCTTGGAGGTAAAGAACCCAAATTCTAATAGTCAAGGCTATTTCCTCAGTCTCTTCCATTGGATAATGGTGCAGTGGAAACACAGAGTTTGAATCCTGTTCTGCCATTAACTACCTGTGTGACCTTAGATAAGTCATATCTTCTTTCTTGGCTTTCAATTCCCTCAACTGTAGAGTTTGGATGAAATAACCTCTGCAGTTCCTTCCAGTCCTAAACATTTTATCTTCTGATCAGATCTACTATCTGTGGAAATATAGTCCCCATGGTTCAGAGAATTCAGAGAGCAGCAAAAGAACCCTAGGGTTCAGAGAAGCATGTGAGGTAAAAGTGGTTAGAGAAATGATAAGAGTCATTATATTGTGGATGATCCTGAAAAACTATCACCATAGCTATGGTTCTCCTCTCACTGAACAAAACTAAGTCCTGATATTTCAATTTTAGAACATTCTACTCATAACTATACATGTCTGTTCATAGAATTATTGACTAGTCAATCCATAAAAGATCCTAGAACTCCTCTAAATGCCTCTAATTTTGTTCAAATGAAAAAAATAATAATAAAGTCTGAAGGAATTCAGGGACTTGGCCAAAGTACCACTATTGGTAAGGGGTAGAATTGGAGCTAGAAACTGGGTATCTTGACTCTCAATACCATATTAGCTTCAAAATAAATCTTGAACTTCCAGTTTGGGCATTTTAGCATATGCCATTTCACTCATCTGGAATTTCCTGTGCCTATCTTAATAAGACTCATCCTTTAAGACTTAGTTTCCTCTGATACCCTATAATATTTATTATCTGCACCCATCATCTGGTACTTAAACTGCCATAAATTATTTTGTAGCATAAATTCCAGAGATAGAAAAGATCACAGGAGCTCTTCAGTCTAACTTGAACCCAATCCAGTATCCTATTTAATATATGCTTAAAAATAGAACTTCCAGGTTTTTCTTGAAAATTTCTAGGACAGAGTCATCAAAAACTGCTTGTACTGTTTGTGTGGTTCTAATTGTTAGGGAGATTTTCCTCATATTAAGTCAAAATCTGCCTCTAAAATTCCTCTCCCCTTCATTGCTCTTAAGTTTTCCCTTCAAGAGTAAGTAGAAATCTAATCCTTTTTTTCATATGACATTCTTTCATTTTTGAAGACAGCCCTGATGTCCTCTCTCCTCACTTCCTTTACCTCCCTGCAAATCAGCTACTCTTGTTATGGTCTCTGGTTCCTTTCTCATCCAGGGTTTTTTCTGAATGTGCTTCAGCTTGTTAGTCTCCTAAAATATAGCTCCTAGAACTAAGCAGGTGTGGCTGAAGCAGAACAAGGCACAGTGGGATCATTGCTTCTATCATTCTGGAGATTGGTTTTTTTTTCCCTTACTGTTGCTGAGAATAACATTTACTTTTTTGACTTTTATGTAGTACAATTGACTTAAACCGAGCTTATGGTACACAAAAGAAAACTCTTTTTCATACCAAAAATATGAAAATCTCATTATTTAACTAGATTATGAACCCTCTAAAACTGACATTGCTCCGTATTCTTCAAGTTTTCCCAAACAATGCTAGGAAAACAAGAAACATTCAAAAAAAGTTCCAAAATTAAAACTTCCCTTTATCTCTTATTGATCCTTTATATAGGCTTGAAATTATCTCCATTTTATCGATGATATGTTTTGTTTGAGACAGTAGTTTGTATGTTGTCTCCCTTCCTGGATTGCAAACTTCTTAAGACCAAGGACTGTCTTCATAATTTGTTTGTATTCCAAAAACTCAGCACAGTACCTGATACATAAGAAGAGCTAAATAAATACTTCTTGTTGATGATGGTGATTATAAACCACTTTGTTATGGTTAAAAATGATATTGCTCATAAACAAAGTAATAGAAATGTTAGTTGGCAGCCATGATTCTTAGATATGTCACAAAATATCTGACTAAGAACTAGTTAAATCTTGTCTTTATTTTTCTCATTTATAAAATGGAGATAATACAACCTGATAGCCTATCATAGAGATATTGTGAAGATTAAGAAAATCTTTTTTTAAAATTCTAAAATAAATATAAATAAGTAGAGACAGAGACAGAGACAGAGACAGAGACAGAGACAGAGACAGAGAGAGAGAGAGAGAGAGAGAGAGAGAGAGAGAGAAGAGAGGAGAGGAGTGAGGTAGATTAAAAAGGGAATTAGCCTATCATCCAACATGACCTGAATTCAAGTACCAACTCTGAATTTTGCTTACATGGGCAGGACCTTAAACTTCTATTGCCCTGGGAACTCTCTGACTGAGTTGCTGAAATGATGTGATAAAGAGAGTTCCTATACCAATGAAATCATAGGGCCAGTCTCAAATAACTATCAAGAAAGAAAGGTTTAGCCTCATTTCTAAATTACAGAGATCTACTTTTTGTGGAACAGGAAAAGAAAGAAATTTGCCCACAACTAGCTAACAATGAATTCCTGGTACTGTTTTCAAATCTTTGAACAAAGAAAATACAAGTTAAAATCCTTCCAAGCCTAAAGCAGTTTTTCAAAATCATATGTGCATTCAAGGCCTTAGGTTTCATATGAACAATCCTGTACTTATCATAAAGTGGTTCAGGAATAGTTCAGCATATAAAGTCTAATATGTGACTGCATGGATCTACCTTCCTAACCATTACAATTAGCCATAATTTGCTTGAGTAGCACTTCTTTTGACAGTTGAAGATTTTGTACCTTCTCCTAATTTTGCTGATTGTCATTAATTTTCAGTTCTATTTAAGATGTCAAAACATATTAGGATGTTTTAATTACAAGGAATTGCACAAATGTATTTACAAAGTTTAAAGTTTAAAATAAAGGGTTCTTTGTGCTCCCTGACAAGTTCTTGGATTGTATTTTAATCTTTTCAAGTGCTAATTTTCAAGAATTGTACTATAATAGGAAAAGCAATGAGAATCTAGGCAAGCCTTAGTAACTAGTTGTGTGACCTCGGAAAACAGCTTTACCTCCATTGGTTTTAGTTTTCTCATTTGTAAAAGGAAAAAACTGAACTAGATGGTCTCTAAGGACACTTCTAACACCAACCTTCCATGGGTGCAGAAGAAAAATACCTATATGAATACAAAATAACTGCCTGGAAAGGGAATGAGGAAGGCAGGGAGGGAAATAATCCAAATTGTAAGGTAGGTCTTTATTTTCCCCACAAAATAAATTATTATGTTTTTGCAAATTAATATGTAAAAATGGCAACCAACTCAGCTTGTCCATCTACATGTCTGTAACCCAAACATATACTTTGTTGTCATGGTAAAATAACTTAATCCCTTAGTCCCCTAAATCCCCTAAATTACAGGTTAAGTATAGACCTGGAGGGAATATCCACACAGGGAGCTCACTGTACTATTTAAATTGTGTGTGGTTTTTTAATTGTATAAATATTTAATTTGTTTTCCAATTTTATATAATAGTATTTTCTACCAATCATTTTTTCAAGGTTTTGAATTTTACAGTTTTTCCTCTATCCCTCCCTTCCCTCCCCCCATCCCCAGCACATTACTATAATATTCTTGTTTAAGAGTAAGTATAATAACACCTCCCCGACAAAAATATAAAACCTCATGTGTTCTGATACCATCAGCTCTGTCTCAGGTGGATCACATTCTTTACCATAAGTCCATCACAGAAGTTACTTCCATATTTTTCCACAGATGCTGTGCTAATTATAATTCCTTTCATCCATTCTTCCCCACTACTATCTATTATATTTTCTCTCTCCTTTAGCTCTAGCCCTCTTCAAAAATGTGTTATCGGGCAGCCAAGTGGCAAAGCAGACAAGCACAGGTTCTGGGGCCAAGAGGCCCCAAGCCTACATCCCACACCAAAGACCCAGCAACCAACCAGCCCTATAGTCCTGGATGGGCTACCCAATCCCACCACCTTGAAAAAGTAAAAAAGGAAATGTGTTATATCTGACTAGCCTCTCCTATGATCTAGCCTATCCTCTATCACCCACACCCCCTCCTCCCCTACCCCATCCCCCTTCTCTCCTTTTTCTTCTAGATGTTTTAATAACCTATTGAGTGTGAGCTGCTTCCTCTCCAAGCCAATTCCGGTGAGAATGAAGGCTCCCTCACCTCACCTTCCCCCTTCAATACCATTGCAAAATCTACATGAAATATCTTAGTCTATTCTATCTCTCCTTTATCTTACTCCGAGTACATTTCCCTGTCACCCACTGACTCCATTTTTACAACATATTTTATTTTCAAATTCAGCTCCCTCCTATGAATCTATGAAAACTCCTTCTACCTGCTCTATTAAATGAGAAGGTACATATGATTATTATCAGTATCATCTTTCCATGCAGGAATACATGCAGTTCATCATCATTAAGTCCCTCATGATTTACTCTTCCCATCCACTCTGTGTTTCACCTGATGATCTTGATGATCAAACTTTCTGTTCAGTTCCAGTCATTTCAACAGGAACATTTGAAATTCCCTGTTTCATTGAAAGTTCATCTTTTCCCCTGGAAGAGGATGTTCAGTTTTGCTGGACAGTTGATTCTCAGTTGCATTCCAAGCTCTTTTTGCCTTCCAGAATATTATATTCCAAGCCCTACAAGCCCTTATTGAAGATGCTGCTAAGGCCTAGGTAATCCTGATTGTAACTCTGCAATATTTGAATTGTTTCCTTCTGGCTGCTTGTAATATTTTCTCTTTTGACTTGAGGGCTCTGAAACTTGGCTATAATATTCCTGGGGGTTGGATTTTTTTGGATCTTTTTCTGGGGTGATCAGTGGATTCTCTCAATTTCTAATTTACTTCTAGGGCAATTTTCCTGTAGAAATTCTTTAAAAATGAGGTCAAGGTTCTTTTCCTGATCATGACTTTCAGGGAGCCCAATAATTTATAAATTATCTTTTCTAGATCTTTGTTCCAATGGGATATTCACATTTTCTTTTAGTTTTCATTCTTTTGGTGTTGAAATACTGTGTCTTGATTTCTTACAAAGTCAACAGCTTCCTTTAGCTCCATTGTACATCTAAATCATTTGTTTTCCTCAGAGAGCTTTCTTATCTCCTTTTCCATCCAGTCAATTCTGCTTTTTTTTTTTTTAGGTTTTGTTTTTTGCTTGTTTGGGTTTTTTTGCTAGGCAATGGGGTTAAGTGGCTTGCCCAAGGTCACACAGCTAGGTAACTATTAAGTGTCTGAGGCCAGATTTGAACTTAGGTACTCCTGACTCCAGGGCCAGTGCTCTATCCACTGTGCCACCTAGCCACCCACCAATTCTGCTTTTTAAAGCATTCTTCTCAATAACTGTTTTTATCCATTTGACATAAACTGGTTTTTAATATTATTTTCTTCAGCATTTTTTGGATCTCCTTGACTAAGCTGCTGACTTTGTTTTCATGTTTTTCCTGCATCTCTTTCATTTGTCCCCCAATTTTCTTCTACTTCCATTACTTGATTTTGAAAATCTTTTTTGAGCTCTGTCATAGCCTGACATATTTCTATATTTCTTGGAGCCTTTAGGTGCATAAGCTTGGACTTTTGCATCTTCAGATTGTATATTTTGGTCCTCCATGGGACCAAAGTAATTGTCTCCTATGGTCAGGTTCCTTTTTTTTCTGTTTGCTCATTTCCCCAGTCTGTGCCTAGTTTGGCGGTGCTTCCTGAGTTTGAGTATTATTGGTACCCCACACACACAAGTACCTTGGTATGTAAGAATATGACTGTTCTCCTGGTCTATTGAATGTCCACAAGCTCACCCCTCTGGGGGCCCCAGGCTGGGACCAGGGTCTGAATATGGTCAAAACCCCAGAATCCTGTCCAAAGGACAGAGGACAGACCTCAGCAGTCTCCCTCTACTCTCTTACCATCCATGGGCTGAACACTCAGGGAGCAGGTGGCTCCTGCTGGGTGGCTACACAGGCCTGTTTCCATTTCCTGGGATGATCTGGGCTGTTCTGAGGAGGGCAATGCTGGCCTGGTCTTCATTCTCATTCTGCCAGAGGTCTCCCTGATGATCTTCCAAGTTAGGCTTGGTGCTTCCTGGGGTGGCAAGTCAGGAAACTGCTTCTGTTGCCAGGAGCCAGGGCTCCCAGGAACTCAGGTACCCTGCGGCTGTTCCCAGAAGGCTGAAGCTTGGTCACTCTGGCACAGTTGCCACCCCTCTACCCCATGGAACAGAGCCTTCCCACTATTTTTCAGGTTACCTTGGGCTGGAGAATTGCCTCACTGGATCTTTCTGTAGGTTTTGTCTCTTGAAAACTTAGTGAGAGTCATAATTTTAAGGTTTTTGGAAAGAGCACCTGAGAGGTTGTTCTGCCACCTTGCTCCACCCCTTATAGTTTTTTTTTCCCTTAAGGAAAAAAGAAATCATTGCAATATACTTCTCTATCAATTTACTTTTTTTAAAAAATTGTTTATTTAAGGCAATGGGTTAAGTGACTTGCCCAAGGTCACACAGCTAGGCAATTATTAAGTATCTGAGGTGGAATTTGAACTTAGGTCTTCCTGATTCCAATGTTGGTGTTCTATCCACTACACTATCTAGCTGCCCCTCAATTATTTTTTTTTACTTTTTTTCAAGGTAAATGGGGTTAAGTGGCTTGCCCAAGGCCACACAGCTAAGTAATTATTATGTGTCTGAGGCCAGATTTGAACTCAGGTACTCCTGACTCCGGGGTTGGTACTCTATCCACTGTGCCACCTAGCCACCCACCCACCCTCAATTAATTTTTAAAGTATATTTCGATTTAAATAAATCAGCAAAAATAAGTTTTTAATTATGTACCTATCCTATGTCTAGCACTGTGCTACCAGATTAAGAGATAAAGAGAAATAATTTGAACACAGTCATAGAATTTTAAAAATGGGAAGGCCCATAGCCATCATTTAATTCAACTTGTCATTTCAAAGATGGAGAAATTTAAGGCTGGCAAGATGAAATAACACAATCACCCTGCTGGTTTAAAGTGACAGAGTTGAGATTCTCTGGAATTTTGTTATATAAATACAAGCAAATGCCAATTATTAGAACAATTACTGTTGAATATATCAGTCTTACTATTGAGAAAGAAAATATAGAGGTCCAAACTGAATTTTTAATTTGCTTGGTTCTTCATTTTCAGTCATTTAAAAAAGAAACATTTGAGAATCATTTTACAATGTAATTAAGGTTCACATTGGGATATTATTCTTCTAGTCTCAGGCTATACATCCCTGTCATTTATTTCAATGTTTGGATTTCCTCTAAAAATTATTCATTCTTGTATGGTACACTATACATCTTGATTAATGTACATTATCAATCTTTAAGATATAGTTTCTGAATGGTTCAAAATAATTCAAAATTTCATATATATATTTGATGAACCATTTTTAATATAATTTTATATTTTTTCCTATTAATTTTTCATCTCATTCAGTTTTGCTAATTGTTCTAGTCTTTTGAAATATTTTTGTATCTTAATTATGTCATCCAACACCTTAACTATTTTTCTCAATTTCATATCATCATTTAAAGGACATCATCTCTACTTTTACCCAAGTTATTGATTAAAATGTTGAACCAGAACAAGGCTAAACACATATTTCAATCCTAGTCTACTAGAATACTCTCTTAAATTGTTATATAACCATTTCCAAATGCACCTTGGGATGCAATCATCTTGCCTATATTTTTTTCATCTTCTCCACAAGGATACCATGAGAGACTCCTTCAAACCCTTTACCAAAAATTAGTCTGTGTTCTACACTATTGCCATAACGCAATATAGATGAAACCTTGCTAGTTTTTCATGATCACTCTTTGCTTTTCAAACACTCACAAGTCATCTGTCAATGACATGTTCTAGAATCTTACAAGGAATCCTAGTCAAACTCACTGATTTATCCTATACAGAGTCTACAGTCTTTCATTTAAACCACCAATGCAAGAAGATTAAATAGAGAAAATAGTTAAACCACCCCATGATAAATAAATTCAATATCAGATTGTGTTCCTTAAAGCTCGCTGATTTCAAAAAAGGCTTTAAAATTCTGTCAAAGATTATGAAAAGATATTTCATACACCTAAATGCATTTTCTTATTGATTCACATTATAAAAATGGAAAGAGGAGTTGAAGGTAATTTCATTGGGGAGAAAAAGTAAAAATAATTCAAATGAATATTAATTTTTGGCTCCCCTTGTTATCATTAGCACCTTGATATTCACTAATGGGATCTGTCCTAAAAGTAAAAAAGCCCTCTTCTCGGTGTGGCTTTAACTCATTAAAAAAAAACTCATAAAAATCATTTTTTATTTCATAAGATGAAAATGTAAGTTCCTTGAGGGCAGAAACTTTCACTTTTGTCTTTGCAACCCCAGTAACCCAGCATAGTGCTTTGCAAATAGTAAGTGCTTAGTAAATGCTGTTGATTTATTTTATGACAAATTATAATTTGTTTACATGTTTTCCTGGGATATAAAGAAAATCATCTTCTGATTGCTTTGTTTGAGTGGGAAGGAAGGCAACTTTGTAAAAAGGCAGTTAATGATGATTACTCCTTTATAATTATACACAACAGGTTTTGGTTAGGAACTGTAATTAATTACTCAAGCAACCAACTAGTTTCTATTAATAGATTAGTGTATGAATCATTCTGATATGCTGATGAAAATGGAAGTAAAATTTATCTTTTATTTCAAGTAAAATACCAAATGAAACCAGTAACAATGTTCAGCCAATTGCTTACATATTTATTTTAATTGACATTCTGAAATAATATAAAAATAATGAGAGAGTATTTAGACAGTTGATATTGTATGTTGGTCAATGATGGTATTGAATTATGTATTTTTAAAGCTGGTGAAAACAATTTGGGGAAACCATTTCTTCATCTGTATCTTGTGAACGGCATGCCTACAGTTGAGCTTGGATGCAGTAGCTCCCAGTGGATCCTGACTCTTTCTGCAAACTATAGCATCAGCAAAGATGTACTTCTACCTATAACAATAAGGTATGAATGAATAAATAAATAGTAGAAGTTATGAGAACTATAGTGTCTAGTTACATTTTCCATAGAAATTATGTGTCTTCTACCTGAATAAGTCATTGAAATCTGCTGGAAATTATTCCCTTCTCCAATCAATGACCATTAAATAAACTTATTAAGTGGTTTGTTCCAAGATGGTAAATAACAACAAATTGGATTTCAAATATATCTTGATCTTTGATTGGTGTATATTTTGAACATATTGGTATTAGTTAACCAGTCAATTTATAACGTTATCATTGAATAGAGATAAAGGGAAAATGCTGAATGATTGCACTGATGATGGAAACCTTGTTTAAGAAACAAAATACTTTAAAGCAAGACAGCATATCAACTATGCAGAAAAAATATTAAATTTTTCCCAACATTAAATAGAAATGGACTTAGGAGCTTTCTGAGAATTCTTAAGCAGATTGTATTTTGATATCCAAACTTAGAAGAGGCTGGCCTAGATAAGTTTTTCATGGTGTTAAATATTTTAAAGGATCACTGATCTTGAAGTCAAGATGACTGAGTTCAACACCTAACTCAAAAATTTACTGGTAATGTGCTCCCAATACTTCATTTTATCTCACAGAGACTCTTTATTTCCTCTTCTGTAAAATGAAATTGATACTACTTGTATTACTTATGTTTTGAGGAAGATTCTATGCAAACCCTACAAAACTGTAACAGTGGGAATTGTCACAATTGATGATTATAACCTTATAACCACTCCTCAAGCTCATTACCATTTCAAATTCCTGGCTAAAAGGTCAATGTTCTCCTTTAGGATCTCCTTCCTTACTTGGGTCATTTTTAAGAAGTGATAAATCAGAAAATGACTTGCCTTGCTTACCTCATAGTGCCCTCCTGATGAGTCATTAAAGGAATGTGTATGAACATAATTTTATGTATTAGAAAGTGCTATTAGGGAAGATAATCTGGCATAGTGGATGAGATAGTTTTGGAGTCACAGAGTTCTAATTTCAAGTCCTGCTTTTGGTACATGGTAGTTCTATGATTCTGAGCAAGTTATTTAACCTCTCAATACTATCATACAATTCTGTATAGCTGTAAGTTGCAAATCAAGTGTCAATCTTCTTTAGCAGAGAAAATTTCTTTACTGAGTTTTGAAAGAGCAATGAAATTAAAATTTAAGACATTCCATCTCCCAAATGTATGCTATAAAGAACCTTGGAGACAATGGTGATTTTGAGATTCTTTCAGTGATATCATCAGTGAATAGTCACATTTTTTCTAAAAAAAAGTGCTATTTTTGAGTGAGTGCCTGTGTGTCTCTGTGTGTGTGTGTGTGTGTGTGTGTGTGTGTGTGTGTGTCTGTGTGTGTGTAGAGACTAGGAGGCAATTCAGCAATTTTATATATTCAGCAAAATGAGGCAGGTGAAGTTAAACTCTTGAGCTCAAACTGAGTGAGCACCATTTGTCATGCTCAGAAAGCAGCTGCTCCCTTTTTCAAGAAAAGGTTTATAGGGCTAATCCTGTATCCTGATCTCCAAGAATAGTAATTACAAAACATTTTCTATCATATATCCCACCTGGAAAAAGAGTTTTGAGCAGGCACCCCTAACATGCATATGTCTGTTTCTTAAACATAAGCACATACCAGTATATCACTCTTTGTTAACCCAAAATAAAAAGAGAAAGGAGTAGTTGAGGGAATGGGTTCTCTTAATCATGGATTGCTTGTTCCAGAGTTCAAATTCTGTCTTCCAAGGAAGCATCTGCTATAGTCACAAAATGATGGTGGTGTTATGGAATAAATGGACAATAAAAGAGAAAAAGGAGAGAACTGTACATGAGCACAATTGCTCCTGGAATGCCTGAGAGTGGTTCTGTTCACAGAAAATGGTTCATGAGACCATGTACAGCATCAGAGTCCGGGAAGGTTAGAAGAATAAGGGTAGTTTGGGATGTACTGGAAATAAGCCCCATAATTTGCTTTTACTGGAACGGCAGAATGATATGCACCTCTCTACCCAAAGACCCCCCCCACCGGCCCCTTGGCTAGCCTCCACTTTGGAAACCACTGGTCCAGAAAATTAGGAACTGATTGACAGAGACTAGGTGTATGAATCTGAACAATTCACTTACTTTCTCTGGGCCTCTGTTTCTTCATTTTTAAATAAATGAGTTTAACTGAATCATCTCAAAGGTCCCATTGATCTATATGATTTTCTGCTTCACTTTTTCAAATATTTTTAGTCCTTAATACATATGATTTAAAATGATCATGGAGGAAATGATTCTCTTTCTTTCCAATGTTTTTCACCAATGAAGAATAAATCATTTAATTTTTTTCTGTTACTGTCTCTGTATTCTCACCTAAAGAAATGTTAGGCAGAAATAGACCAAACTTGAAAAAGCTATTAGCAGTGATTGAGGTTAATTTAATCAGGGGAAAGAAGTTCTTCTCAAATGAGATGGGGCAGAGATCATAGTTCTACAGATAAATTACTATTCATACTCATGCTCAGTTTTTCTCTCCTTTTTCTTTTTTATTTTAACAAATGTATATAGAAACATCTTAGAAGGATTCACTAGTTGATATCAGAATTGTTCTCTTTGTATGGCATTCAAAAGAGCAGAGTTTTTAATGCTTTTTTTACCCCAAGTTTTCAAGTTTCTGGCACTTTTGTTTCTTACGGTATCAAAAAAATTCTCAGACTCAGACCAGAGATGGTATCACACTTAAATAATTCTAAAAGTATTGAAATTTTTTCTCAGAAATTTTCATGATATCATGAAATCTCAGCATTTAAAAATTAAAAGTAACCTCAAAGATCACCTTGGCAAGTTCTTGTTGGAGAGAATCATCTCTTTTATGCTCTTGACAAATAATCCCCTAACCCATCACTAAGCTTCAGCAATATGGTGCTTACTATCTCTTGAACCATTTTATTATCTTGATGGATACAAACTTGGAACTATTATTCCATTTGTATGAGGAACCCACAAATGAGGAAACATTCTGTACCAATGAATATTGGTACCTTCCTGGCAATTTAGTGTCTTAGTTGCCTAGATCACTGAGATGTTAAGAGACCTTACTGGGAACACACCTCTTAATTTGGTTTTTAAAACCTTTCACACTATCCCCAGTTCACAGTTAAGTCACCAACAAGCATTTATTGAGCACTTATTATATACCAGACCATTACTAAGCACAGGGATACAAATATAAATACAAATAAAATTCCTGCCCTCATGGAGCTTACATTCTTACGTGAAAAGACAATACATAAAAAAGCAGGAAAGTGGGAGGTGGATCAGGGAAGAGAAGATATTCTTGCAGAGATATAGTAATGAAAAATGCAAAGTGGTACCAGGAAAGGAAAAAATAGACTAACAAAATGGACCCCTGGGTCCTAAAGGTACTCCTGAAGAGCTGGGGCTACCTTTCCAATGATCTCTGTTCAGGTTTCCAGTGTATTGTATGCTTTCCAATATCATCACCAATTTGAATTGTCTCCTGTTTATCATTGATTGCCCTAGTAAGTAGTGCCCCAATATCAAATTGACCAATTAACATCAATTAGCTTCTACAAAGAGATATTTACAGAGAAAATTCAGCAAAAACCAAAATATGGAAATATTTCTTCCCCCTGCTATTGTGGTCCTTTGAGAGTCTGAACTCGAACTTAAAGCAGTTCCTACAAAGTGACCATTAAGTTTACTTTTGAACAGAGCAAAGCTAATCTTCTAGCCATTCCCTTTCCATAGAGCATGGGACCTCTGCTCCCTTAAATCCACTGATGCAATGAATCTGGCTTAGCTACCAATAAATTCAGATCTTGACTCTGGTTTCTACTAACTCTTTCTTTCTACTTTTCATGAATATTCTGGTCATCACAAATATTCTACTATAGAACAGGATGGAACTGGTAACAGAGAATCAAGAGCAGAGTCAGGTACTCTTAAGGTCAGAAGGAGAAATAAAATCTTAATTGCTCTCTTTCTCCAACCAAAGGTTTAAAATATGTTTTCCTTTTGTGACCATGAACAGAGACCAAACTAACCATTTCATGATTTTTGAATGTATCATTCTGACCCCGCAACTATGCAAACCTCACACTCTCCTTCACTATAAGGTAATAAGACAAGAAACAGTGAAAGAATAGCTGAGCATGCTCTGATGTTCAAATTATGTATTGCATCAGAGTACTCTAAACATACTTTTAAAGATTATCTACTCATTAGCCATTACTTCATTACATACATAAAACTAAAAGTTGACTCTATCAATAAAATGTTAACTTCTTGAGGGCAGGAACTCTGATTTTTTTTGTCTTGGTATCCCAGATATTGAGCATAATGCATGGCCCATGTTGAACCTTACTGAATGCTTATTGATGGATTAAAATAGTTACAGTTGACATAAGTATAACATTTTGAGATTTGCAGAATGCTTTACATGAATTTCCTCATTTGAGTTTAACTATAATCCTATTACATAAGTTTCACTATCCCCATTTTTTAAATGAGAAAACTGAAGTTCACTGTCAAGTGACTTGCTCACAGAGCTAGTGAATCTCAGTTACAGGAGTCAAACTGATCTTCCCATCTCCAACTTAAAATCTCTTTTTTCACTATATCTCTAATTCAAATGCTGTTATTAATATGCAACTTTACTTGTTAGGAAGGTTTTCCTTTTATTGATCCCAAATCTGTCCTTCTATAACTTCTACTCATTGATCTGAGTTCTACCCTGTGAGATAAAGTCTTATTTTTCTACCACATATTAGTCCCATAGAAATTTATTTTTTTTTAAGTTTTTGTAAGGCAAATGGGGTTAAGTGGCTTACCCAAGGCCACACAGCTAGGTAATTATTAAGTGTCTGAGACCGGATTTGAACCCAGGTACTCCTGACTCCAAGGCCTGTGCTTTATCCACTACGCCACCTAGCCGCCCCTCCATAGAAATTTAAAGATGAGGACCTCTACCAGCAGAGCGCTGCAATGTTTATCAGACCTCACTGTCAAGAAATTCTTCTGGAATGTGGTTAAAGAATATTCCAAGCATCTAATCCTAGTAGTTCCATCTTAAGATACAGAGGTTGAATGAATTGTCATAGAATGTTGCTATTATTTCCTTCCTCTGCCATTACTTCTTCTTACTACCTCACATTTTTCTATTGACATTACTTCATGCCTGCCTTCCAGGCAAGGGTACCAGAACCAGGTCGGGCCTCAAAGAAGTCTAGAATACATTTGATATTTCAGGGAAGTGTGGTGTTAGAGGGAATACACACTCCAGCAATAGAGAAGGATTTTTTAAAGTCCATGTGCTAGATAGAAAACAATTTTGAGAGAAATTGCTGCTCTCTTTCATTTTCTGAAAACTTGTTCCAACCTTTGTCCAGAAAGAAATAATAGATTTTGGTAGAAATGGTGATACACCTCACTTCATTAAAAAAAAAAAAAACAATATATGAGCCTTGTTCTCAAAGGGTTTAAATCAAGAAATAAAGAGAAGAGTCCTGGCTATATACAAGTGTCAACAGAAGAAAATAGAGATAACTGGGGTTCTGGGAGTCTAAATATAGTATAGAAATTCAATAAACATTGATTTAGATCTATTATATGTTTTAGGAACAGAGGAAAAACAAATATTTGTATAACATATGATCAATCTGGAAAATGCCAATTTTCCTAGAAAGAGATACAGTAAAGGGCGGCTAGGTGGCGTAGTGGATAAAGCACTGGCCCTGGAGTCAGGAGTACCTGGGTTCAAATCCGGTCTCAAACACACTTAATAATTACCTAGCTGTGTGGCTTTGGGCAAGCCACTTAACCCCGTTTGCCCTGCAAAAACAAAGAGAGAGAGAGAGAGAGAGAGAGAGAGAGAGAGAGAGAGAGAGAGAGAGAGAGATACAGTATACATAAAGTGATGGTTAGAGTCAAGAAGACCAGAGATCAAATCCCATTTCAGATACTAGCTAATTGTGAGACTCTTGGAAAGTCACTGAAACTCTCTATGCCTCAGTCTTCTTTTTTGTAAAATGAGGTAGTTGAACCTGACAGTCTTTAAAATCTCATCAGATTTTAAATAAATGATCCTATAACCCTTTGACTTAGAATTAAGATATGGCTTCACAAACTGTATCTGATATTTATGCATAATTCTGACCACCCCTAAAATATTTCCTACATAAAGACAACCTTATACTTGATTGCTCTCAGACAGAAGCCTTGGGGGAAATAATTAATAAAGACATACATTTTTATTTTTCAAGATCCCCAGGCTGACCTTTGGTAGAAACCTCTCTGGGAGTACTAAACATTCTCCATTGCCATTCTAACCCACCCATTTCCCCCATTTAAACTCAGTTCTAGTCAAGTAGGAATAAAATAGTTATAAGTATGATTTCATTTCCATGGGGTTTCCAAGAAAGAAAAATTCCCTCTTCTAAACTATGTTGGCACTTCCTCTGTATATCCCATTCGATTGTGAACTTCAGGGAAGCAACCATCTTTTGCCTCTTTTTGTATCCTCATTATTTACAGTGTTTGATATATGGTAGGTGTTTAATAAATATTAATTGATGGTCCCAAAGAGTTTCTTGGAACAATGAAAAATTTAGTGACTGGCTCTAGGTGACACAACCAGAATACTTCAAAGATAAGACATATACTTATGTCTTCCTAAACCAAGGCTAGCTCTTTATCCATTAAACTACACTGTTTCTTTTTATAGATTTTTGCTGCCAGAAGAAATGCTATGGAGAAAATGGGTGGAGTGTTCTGTGTCTGTGAGATGAATTATGGAGGATACTAAAAATTCTGTTCTTTCTCCAAATTTCTTGTATATAGATAATGTTACATGAGTTCTGTAGTCACAATATAGGCTATATGAAATCATACAATGATTAGAACAATGATTTGAACTCTGCTAAATCTTAAAGACACAATTTTTTTTAAAGCTAGGATGTACATATGAAAACTGTAAACTTATTTTTTAAAAAAGGCAAATGGCGTCAATTTGTTCTTTCTTTTCATCTTTTTTTTACTCTTCTCCTTTTTATTTCTTAAAAAAGGGAGTTAAGAGAGAAATTTGGAATTATGCTCAAAGGGCAATAAAACTGTGCATACCCTTTGTTCCAGCAATACCACTATTGAGTCTATATCCTGAAGAGATCGTGAAAATGGTAAAAATCACACATGTACAAAAATATTCATAGCAAATCTTTTTGTAGTGGAAAAGAATTGGAAATTGAGAGGATTCTCAATAGTTGGAGAATGACTAAACAAATTGTGATTTTTATATATATTATACATATATATGTATGTGTAGATGATAGATATAGATTAGATATAGATATAGATATAGATATAGATATAGATATAGATATAGATATAGATATAGATATAGATATGATGGGACACTTGTTCTATAAGAAATCATGAGGGATGGGGCTCCAGAAAAATTTGGAAGTCTTGCATGAATTATGTGTAATGAAATGAACAGAACAGCAATGATGGACAACAATGATGGACCTATTCATTTCAATAGTATATTAATCAAAGACAATTTTTAAAGACTTGAGATATCCATATCCCCATCCAAAGAAAGAACTGTGGAGTTTAAATGAAGACAAAAGCTTATTATTTTCAATTTTTCAAAGCTGTTTTATGTATTACATAATTTTTTTCTCTCTAATGTTTTCTTTCTTCCATACGAATTTGATTCTTCTCTCACAACATGATCAGTATGGAACTGTGTTTAGTATGGTTATAAATATAGAATCTATTAGATCTCTTTCTGTCAGGAGGGAGAGAGAAGAAGGGGAGGGAAAAAAATGTAAAACTCAAAACCTTATAAAAAGTGATTGGTAAAAACTACCATTTCAAGTAGTTGGAAAATCAAATAAAATTTTTTTTAAAAGAGAGAGAGGTAAGAGAGAAAGAGAATAATAAGAGAAATGTGTATTTAGCCTCACAGACATATACACACAAATATAAATATATTCATAATTTAGTTCAATTAATTTCAAAGAGCATTTATTATGCCAGACACTATACTTTGCTATGGGAATGCAAAGGCAAATATAAGAAAATAGTTCATGATAACTGGAACAGGACGTGTTCACTTTCATCAGTGGATGACTTCAATTTTTTCCCATTTTGAGCAGAGACTGAAGCATATGTTTGTGAGTTGTAAAATATTTCCAAGGTTAGTGGAGACTTAAACAGTGGGAAGCCTTAGCCTGTGCTCCACCACTACATGTGTGGCCTTGAACAAGTGGAAAGAGGAAGAGAAAGGAGTTTGCTTTAGATTCCCACTATGTAATGGACTCTGTACTAAGTAAGCATTTTACAAATATTATTTCATTTGGTCCTCACAATAATCCTCTGAGGAAGCTGTTTTTATAGCCTTCATTTTACAGTTAGAAAATTGAAGCAGACAGATTAAATGACTTGTCCCAGATCGCACAGCAATAATTTTACCTAAGATCTTCCTGACCCAGTGCTTCATCCACTGTGCCATCTTCCTATCTGAGTAACTTAACCTTACTGAGCATAAGGATCCTCATATGTAAAATAAAAGGTTTTATAAAATGTCGTCTCAGTAATCCTTTCTAACTAGTATGCTTTGATTCTATGATATTTTTAAAATCTCTCAAGAAACAGCAAAGAAAAGAATCTTGGAGTGTGTTAGCAGTCTTCCTAATGCCTAGATCTTAGTATGTCATTCACTCCTTTACTTAAAACTCTTTAGTATCTAACTCCATTCTACCTTTCAAGACTTCTGTTACATTATTCTCCTCAATGCACTTTATAAATCCAGTCAAACAATCTGACTTGCAGCTCCCTGAACTTTATATTCCATTGCTCAACTTTAATCTTTTATATAGGTTGTACAAGGAGTGGACTCCTTTATTTTCCCATTTTCAAAGCCTTAATTTCTATCTAAGCTCAGCTAAGGTGCCACTTAGAACTTATCTTAATGTCACACCTCCAAAATGGCTAGCAACTTCTCAATCAATCCATCAGCAAGAATTATTTATCAAGTCCAAAAAAAAGTCAGACACTGTGCTAGATGCTGGGGATACAAAGAAAAAGCACACAAAATATTTCCTGTTCTCAGAAAGCTTACCCTTTAATGAAAGAGAGAACATGTCCATGTATATTGATATGCAAAACAAATATAAGATACCTACAGGGAAAACACCAGTGACTGCTGGAACCAGAAAGAGCTGAATTCAGTCCAACCTTCCATCTACTGCATCACTGAACTGCTCCTATATATTAATAGATATTAGACCTTTGTTTCTTTTCATTTCCTGTTTTTTTTACAGTTTTTACCCAGGAATGGATTTGCTGAGTCAAAAGCAACAACTTAATCACATTTCTTATGAAATTTGAATTGATACAACTGGACCAATTCTTAGAGTCTGCTAGAGTGTATTAGTAGTCATGCAATAGTGGAAGGTGGTTGAATTGAGACTTAAAGGAAATTTAAGACAGACAGGAGAAAAAGTTGTGCATTCTGTTCCAGGTGGTATGTTTATCATGTGTGAGGAATAGCAGCAAGACTAATTTGTCAGGACCATTGGATGTATGAAGGGAGATAATGTATAATTAAGTAAATTATCTTGTCTTATCAAAAATTATTTTATGTTTCCTCATATATTTATATATTCTTTTCCAGAGAAGCATGTAAGCCCCTGGTGTATGAAGACTATTATTCTTGTGTTTTTTTTATCCCCAGTGCCTAGTACAGTTCCTTGAACATAGTAGACATTTAATGAATTTTTATTGAATCGAATTGACTCAGAAATGTAATAATTCTTTCTGAACAAAGCATAGGCAGTATCATTGTGAGTTAGGGTTTAAACACAAATCTGATGGGACTATTTTGATTTGAATTAAACTGTCAAGAAAATCAGCCATCCAGTCAGTTCAATTAATTTTTAATGGCATTCAACTCAATTAAAATAGTTGAAGTAGTTGTGTCTATGGTAGGAGTTTGTAAGTTGAGTTTTGGGGTTATTTGGGGGGGGGTTGTTTTGACTGTGCTAGCATGCAAAGCTTTTCCCCTGGGTTGAATTAGGAATTGTATGAAAATCTGATAGTCTTTAGAAGTATAATATTGTACAGGAGGACTTGGAGTCAGAGAATATGTGTTTGAAAATTGACTCTATCATTTCCTACATGTGTAACTAAATAAAACATTTAATTTCTCTGGGCTTCATTTTCCTTACCCAGAAAAGAGGATGTTGGATTGGATAGCCTCTAAGATTTCTTATATCTCTAAATCTACATATCCAACTAGTAGATTTGAGATACAAGGAACCTTAGAGGCTATCCTCCTACATAGTTCTCATGTATCTGGAACTATCTGTTGCATTTGATTCTCTTGATAACTCCATACTCTCTGGAGATTATTAACCTTTTGTGTCATGAATCTCTGTAATTTCTCTGTAAATACATATGAACCCCTTCTCAGAATATTGTTTTTACCCACATAAACTAAAATATATAGGATTGCAAACAGAGTCTGGCACATACTAGGTACTTAATAAATTTTTGGTGACTTTTGCTTGACTTGAAACCAATTACGTTTTTTCAAATATTTATCAAATAGTATCAAAAAATTTTAAAATCAAGTTCATAGAACACAGGTTAAGAACCTCTGTCATATATCTCTATCTTCTTTGTGCTTTTTATAATACTGCACTCTGGTTTTCTTCCTACCTTTCTCTTTGGCTGATTCAACATCCATCTCATACCCCTTAACTATGGGGCTCTTTGCTGATTCCCTATCTCTCCACACTTTGTAATCTTATCTGCTCCCTTGACTTTATTATCTCTAAGCCTAATTATCCATCTAGTTCCAGTCTCTATCCTGAACATCACTGCTATTGGACATTTAAAACTGGATGTCACAGAAATGTTTCAGATTCAGTGCATCCTAATCAGAATTCATTATCTTTGCACTTAAGCCCACCCCCTCTTCCAAATATCCTTATTTCTGTAGAATGCATCACCCTCCTAACAGTTTCTCAGTTTCCTGACCTTGCTATCATCCTTCAATCTTTCTCACTCCACAAATCTCTTGCCTACCAAATATGACCATTTCTACATTCCGTAATATCTCCTGACTCTGACCACTTCTCTATATTCACATGGATATTACCTAACTACCCTCATCAATCTAAATATTGCAACAAACTAAATTAATTTACCATGCTAAATTAATTCAGCCCATTTTCCATTCTGCTTCACAAAGAAATTGTCCTTAAGTTCACATCTGGTGTAGTCACTTCTCATAATAAACTTTGGTATTTCCTATTGTGTCAAGACTATACACTCTTCTGTTTAGACTTATAGCCATTTAGTGCCTCATTGTACATTATTCTCTTCCTATATATTGCAAATTTACCAAACTTCCATTTTCTTGCTCTTCATGCAAGACACTCCCATGTCTGTATACCAGCTGTCCTCTATACCTAGAATTCATTCCTTGCTCACCTCTACTTTGTGGAATTCATCTCTCCAAGGCACTACTTTGTACATTGAGAATTTCCTAATCCCCCTAAATTATTAATGTCCTCAAACTACCTTGTAATTAACTAATTTATTTCTATTTTTCTTACAGTTCTTATTATTCTTATATTTATTTGCTTACTGATTTATATCTTTGTATATTTATTTACAATCATATGCTCGTTTACATCTATGTTGTCTCCTCCATTAGAATATAACACCTTATAGGTAGGTATTGCTTCATTGATTATATTTGTAAACCCATTGTTTATCTTAGTACCTGGCACATCATAAATACTTAAGTATCTGTTGATCGATTATAAGAGTCATAAGAGCTGAAACTGTATTAACTAAACATTGTACTTTGTTCAATATTAAGATATTTACTTTACTTCCCACCAAATTCTCTGATTCAGTGATAATGACCTCCTTGCTCATTCCATGAACAAGACATATACTGTCTCAGCTCCATGTTTTCCTCAGACTGTCTCCTATTCCTGAAATGGATCCCCTCCTCATCTCTGCCTTCTGAATTTCTTGACTTTCTTCAAGTCTCAAGTCCTATCAAGTCCTTTCTCAATTCCTCTTAATGCTAATGTTTCCTTTGTAGCAATAAGTTCCTATTTATCCTCTTTCTAGTTCATGTGTTTGCTTGTCTTCCCCATTAGACTGTGAGTTTGTTGAAGGTTGAATTTTTTTTGCTATCCCAGAACCTATCACAATGCCTGATACATGTTAAGTGATTAATAAAGGCTTATTGAATGACATATTTGGGAAGGTGCAGAGCTTATTCCACTTATCACTTCATAACCAGGAAGACACCCACTGGCATTAACACTGTAGAGAGGGGCAGTTAAATGACACAGTGGACAGAGCACTGGCCCTGGAGTTAGAAGGACCTGAATTCAAATATGACCTCAGACACTTAATAATTGCCTAGCTGGTGTGACCTTAGGTAAGACATTTAACCCCATTGCCTTAAATAAATTTTTTTAAAAATGTATAACATAGAAAATATATAGTATAACAACGTCCTGCAAGATCTATAGCAACAATGGGATTATGTCTACTGTTGATCCACTTGGAATATAGAAACTTGAAGCAATAATGACAGGAGATTTCTCTCATTCTTAGATATCATTTCAAGATAATTCCAGATTGTTCCTTGGACAATTTTCCAGTGGGTCAGACTGAGTATCCATAACCCTGAATGTGTTGGGATGCTAGAGCATCCTTTCAACCAAGGACTTCTTTTCCCCCAACAGACAGTTTATGATCATTCTGTATCCTTTTTTAATTGTAAGATTGCTGACCATTGTCATGGAGAAAAACAACTTTTATATCAATGTTGCCTGTCTGGGAACCCCTCTATAGTCTACTGATAAGGTGAGTGAGTCTACATATTAGAAAACATTAAGACTACAGTGAAGGCGTGCAGGCAGTCTGTGCAGGGCTAGATTCTAGAAGCTCCTGGCAGAGATAGCAATTTTTGATTAGCTAGAGATGACCTTGCTGAAGCTCAAGAATGGAGGAGGGTTGGAGAAGGAAGCAGGGGCAGGGAGGTCTCTGTGGTACAGAGTCCCAAGTCAGTTCTGAAAACATCCTGAAAGACTGCTGAAAAGTAACTGTAAACAATGTCTGTAGACAATCTCTATCATTAGCATCATCTCCAATTAGAGAAGACAGAGAAAGATTATGCTGAGAAAGTGTTTTGAACAATTGGATTACGGGAACAGGTTACCCAGAAAAGCTGTGGATGTCCCTTCATTAGTGGTTGTTAGTGATGAATTTAGGAGATATCAGTGGGTCCTGTTCAGATTGCTGGTTTGAATTACTTTTGTGCTATAACTGTGAGCAGGGCAAAATAACCTTCAAATCTCTCAAAGCTCTATCTTTCTCTGATTCCCAAATAAGTGTATTCTATCATTTTTAAGACAAGCACTTGACATTTTTGCAAAAGGCAACAGGAAGCAAATGAAGGCTTAAGGGCATGCTGTCAATGTAGCCATTTGGGCAGAAAATCAAAGATTGATAGGACTAGAGAGGATGTCCAGAAGTCATTCAGGGGAGAGCTGCAAAGATGACTAAAGAGTTGAGAAATAAGTTTCATACAGAAAGGTTAAGGGAATTGATAGTATTTAAAGTAGAAAGGAGTTATTTAATGATCATCTTTCAGAGAGACAGTCTGCTACAGCCAGAAATGCAATGGAATATGGTGGAAAGAACACTGAAATTGAAATCGGAAAAAGCCCTTCCTCCACTATCAACTAGTGGTGGAATTGACTTTAGTCAGATCATTTAAACTTCCTGAGCCCCAATTTTCTCATCTGCTACATGAGAATAATAATATTGTAATAACTGTTTCTCAGAGTTGTTACAAAGTTTTTAATGGATATGAAAGTATTTGAAATCATAAGGAACCATTTCAAAAAGGAATCATATTGTTTCCATATAAGGAAAATTATCCTATAAGAATGGTTGGTTAGCCTCTGTTTCCAGTGCGGGGAAGAACAAGGAGAGATGAGTTAAATTTGTATCCAGAGATACTTTGATAAAAATGTCATAGTAGTTTAGAGCATTGGATTTGGAACAGGCTACCCAGATCCAAATTCTGCCTCATTTTCTTACTACCTGTGTGAACCTAGGCAAATAATTGATCAAAAATTGGACTTAATTTCCCATGTAAAATTGGGAGATGTGGGGGGGATCAAACTAAATGAACTCTAAGATCCTTTCGAGCTCTAAATTTACAATCTCATCTTAAGATGACCATAGCTATTGATGAACAATTTTCTGTCACATACATCATGATGGAAGTGAAATAAAAGGAAGGCTATTTTTTTAGCTTTTTTGCAATTAAACTTTAATGCTATTGGACCAAGGCATATGAAAGAAATAATTCTCCAGTGATTCTCTTGGTCACAGAGGTCAACAAATGAAAAATCATTTTGACACTATACACTGATCAGTCACTCAAGAGGTTTAATGGTATTATAAATAGAGATTTGACCTCAAGGAACCCAGTTTATTGTCTGTCAATGTAACCATTTGGGCAGAAAATCAAAGATTAATAGGAGTAGAGAGGATGTCCAGAGGTGATTCAAGGGAGAGCTGCAAAGATGTTGTGCATACTAGATGCATGACCCTGGGCAAGTCATTTAATCATTCAGGGCTTGAGTTAATTTTCTGAGATAATAGGCTAGAAAAGATGTGCTAAACTAGTTTTTAGAGGGTGCTTCTTCATTGGATATATCCCAAATTCATAAAATCACAGATCTCATCCAAAAATAAACTATACTGATTACTATATTAGTACTTGAAGATAGAATACAAAAGCAAGATAATCCCTGAACTCACGACTGGACTTTCTAAATATACCATCTAAGAAGTTTTTTTGGATCTTTGGGAGGCTCTCTCTGCTAGGTTTCTTTACTAGCTGGGAAACTCTGCTGGTGAATTTAAGCCATTAATTTTTAAAATTTCAATAGAATTATATTGGTGAAACCTTCATTAATTCTTATAACAAACATTTAGTAAATGGACAATGAAAGACATTATTCTTGGTGATAGGGATAAAAGACAAAAATGAAACAGACAAAAATTAAACAATTTTCTTTTATCAAGAAGCTTGTTTTACTAAAATTTGTAACAAGTAAGAATAAATGGAGTATAATAAGGAGAAAATACTACAAACCAAGTAATTTCCTAAAGGAATTTTCATCCAAGCAGAGTCTTGAAGGAGCTAGGTACAAGAGTATAGAATAAGAAAGAATGTATTCTAGGCATGGGGAAATGTATATAAGAGCATAGGATAGAAATTAAATGTTAATTTGGGAGAATAGTCCCGTATACCTGAAGTATGTGAAAACAAATACTGTATATGTGTGGATACAGTTTGTTGTTGTTATTGTTGCATCATAGAATTAGAAACAGTGGGGCTGCCTTTTCAATTGAGAAATGGCTGAAAAATTAAAGTATATGAAAGTATTAAAATTATTTAATTATAAAAAATGAGATGGAAAGATTCAGAAAGACTTGTGAAAAGATATATGAATTGATGAAATGACCAGAAGAACCAAGAATATAATTTACACATTGGCTTATAATCTTAAAAGAGAAAACAACTTTGAAAGGCTTAAGAACATAGTAATTAATATTCTGACAGGTAACAGCTTCAAAAGACTAATGATGAGGCAGACTCCCTTGCATCTTTAGAGAAAAAACTGAAAGAAGCTAAAAGTTAGACTGTATTGTCAGATAGTTATTTTTAATAAGGGAGAAATCTGAGCTCTTGTTTGAGGTAAATATGTTGACAAAATGTGAGAGATAATCTTGATTTTTCAGAAAAGAGACATAGAATACTTATTTATTGAGACTTGTTTACTACTCAGATACAACGCACTTTTGGACAGCACCAGGATGAAAAGAGAGAGAGAATAGAATAAATGAGAGTGGGGAGGAATAGAGTGGAGGTACAGCTAGTAATAGCAACTGTGGGGAAAATATTGAAGCAACTTCTCTGATGGACTTATGATAAAGAAAGCAACTCACCCCAGAGAGAGAGTCATTGGAATCTGAACAGACTGAAGTACATTTTTTTTCTCTCTCTCTCACATTATTCCTGAGGTTTCTCATCTTCTGGGGGAGGGAGGGTTATGTTTACTTTTATGTTTACTCTTATATCACATTCAATTTCGATCAATGTATAGCATGGAAACAATGTAAAGACTATCAAACAGCCTTCTGGGGGGTGGGGAAGGAAGGGAGGTTGAGGGGAAAATTGTAAAATTTAAAACCTTACAAAATATGATAGGTAGAAACTACTATTGTATATAATTGGAAGACAAAGAAAATGTTAAGAAAAAAAGAAAAAAGAAGAACAGGAAATGTCATTAGAATTGAAGCATTTAAGGAATTGTGGGGCTATATTTTTAGAAGGTGTCCATTAGCATGAGCATTAGTAGAGGAAATCGATTTGTATGAGTACATGTTTCTAAGAAAACAATGTGGGTAAGGCTCTTTATATCAATATTATTTTTCTCTATGAAGAGTAGGTATTTGGTAAATGTTTAATTGAAATTGTTGACAACACACTAGATTCTAAAGCCACAGTCTGCAAAAGGTATTGATAACTTCTAAGTTAGAGAACTAATATAAGAGAGTACAATCTGAATATAATAAAGTCATTAGATATTTCAAAAAAAAAGACTTGTTTACCAAGAACTGTGAAAAACTCCAGAGATACCAATAAAGTCAAACAAAGACAATCCCTGAACTCAAGGAGCTTATATTCTAATGTGGGGAAAATAATATAAAAAAGGAACTATTATAAAGGCAACTTACAGTAAATGCCCATAGCAAAGAACAGGTGAAGATGTAGCATGGAGTCTGGATGGAGCAAGATAAGGCAAAAGGTCATCATTTAGATTTGAGGAACCCAGGAGAACCCAAACTGTAATTTTCTAATGGACAGTGGAAGTTCAGCTAATACATAACACGGAATTGACTGGAAAAAGGAAAGAAATTTGTATTGATGAAACATTCTTTTAAAAAGTAACCAGAATAGAGTGCAGGGAAGTTCTCAAAGCCAAAGATAAAAATCAGAACAATTTTATAATAACAGTACTGAATTATAAATTTAAAAAGTTAATTTCATATAATTTTTTTATGATTTCATTTACAACTCTCTTTTTTATTTTTATATCTAGGAAAAATATTTAAGTTTTTCAACATCTATTCAGTTCATAAAATAAAGAAAAATTTAAATTAAGAAAGTAATATGAAATATGAATGGAGAGCCAAATAAGTTCTTTAGGAAGGGTTCAAATTATTTTGAAGATTTGGCAGGAGGTAAAATTATAACCATTTAGGGCTAGGGAAAGCATTGCTAAGCCTTGAAGAACAAGTAGAATTTCAATGAGTGTAAATGGGAAGAGTTTTCAAAAGAAGAAATAATTGTAAGAACAAGGTTTCGGACTCCAGAATGCATATTTAGGAAAGTAAAAGTAATACAATTTGACTGGATAGAAGAATATCAGTATGAGGTAATAAGAGATAAGACTGGGAAAATAGGAGGTAATATGAACATAAAAGATCTTGAGTACTAGGCTAAGACATTTGGACTTAATATATTAAATATTATGATTCAATGAAAGCGTATAGGATGAGGGAACATTCTCATTTTTATTTCCTCCTTATCTCTAGAAACTATACCTTAGATGCAGTATGCCTTTAGTAAGTATTTTTATTAAATATGATTAGAATTTTGTTTTAGAATGTTTAATGTGGCAAATTATATGTACAATATGGAGGGGCCAGAAATAAAACATTTAAGTATCTATTGCAATAATTCAGGTGAGAGATTATGTTGAATTGGCACTGATAGCAATGGGAATGAAAAGTAGGAAATGATTAAGGAACAGCACAAAAGATAGAATGAAAAAATGTTGCAACAGATTGAATATTAGAGTAAGAAAAAGGGAGAGGACGAGGAGGACACTGAATTTTCAACCCTGTGTACTGACAAAATAATAAATTTGTTAACAGAAATGAGAAAGAAATTAGCTGTGAAAGAAGAATATTGTAGAATTTTAGAATTAAAAGAAGGAAGTTGGCCACCTAGTCCAACTCATACTGAAAAACCATGATCCCTACTACTGCATATCCAGCATTGGGGCAGCTAGGTAAGAGCACAGTGAATAGAGTGCTAGGTCTGGAATAAGGAAGACCTATCTTTCTGAGATTAAATCTTAGACACATGCTAGCTATGTGATCTTAAGTAAGCCCTTGATCCTGTTTACCTCATTTTCCTCATCTATAAAATGAATTGGAGAAGGGAATGTAGTTTCAATTCAAAAGTTGACAACAGGGGCGGCTAAGTGGCGTAGTAGATAAAGCACCAGCCTTGGAGTCAGGAGTACCTGGGCTCAAATCCGGTCTCAGACACTTAATAATTACCTAGCTGTGTGGCCTTGGGCAAGCCACTTAACCCCATTTGCCTTCCAAAAAAAATAAAAAAATAAAAGTTGACAACAGATGTGACTGTGAAGAATATGCTAAGTAGGATTCAGGCCTAAGAGATGAAAAAGGAGAAATATTTATGGAATACTCAACAGTCCTATGTTTATATTGGATGAACATCTTCTTCAAGAAGAGTCATCAGGTACTGAAAAATAGTAATCATAAAAAAAGAATTTTTAAAGGAATTTAACAATATCTTAAACACTATTTTTGATAAGTTGATTTTTCCCACCTGTGGGGTTATACATTTTATCCTATTATTTTCTTATGCAATATTTTGTAAATGAAAGTGAACTCTAAATACATGGAAGTAATGTTCATATCACATCTTGTATATTAAAACAATCAGTTTAGAGCAAAAGTCAAAATCATAACCAAATGAAAAGGAAAAGTGAGAAGAAATTATTAGTAAGTACAATTATAATAAGTGATATCCAAGCTATCTGAACAAATTGTTGACTTTGAAAAATCAGGGATGGATAAAAGGAAATTAATGGCTCAGACTGATAAAAAAATTTCTTGAAAACATTTAACTGTTATAAACTTTGTTTTTGTTCAGTTGTCTTGGCCATAGTTCCTCAGGCTGTCCAAATTCATGTTTGTTGTATCCATGACACTATCCATCTCATCTCCTGCCATCCCCTTCCCCTTTTGCCAAAATTAGTCACTACAGGGGTGGCTAGGTGGCACAGTGGATAGAGCACCGGTCCTGGAGTCAGGAATAACTGAGTTCAAATCCAGTCTCAGTCACTTAATAATTGCCTAGATGTGTGGCCTTGGGCAAGTCACTTAACCCCATTGCCTTGCAAAAAAAAAAACCAAACCAAAAAACTAGTCACTACCAAAAAAAAAAGAGAGAGGCCAAAAGATCTCAGATACCAATTCAACATGTAAATACTTGATCATTTTTACCAAGTTTAGAGTCATGGCAATCAATTTACACTCCCAAGTTCATTTGTAAAATATTACTCAATAAAATAACAGAATAAAATGTATAGCCTCACATCTGGGAAAATCAACTGACTAAAAATAACAATGACAAACCCTATAGAACACCTCCTTTGAAACCAACTATTAAATATACTTGAAGTATCAGTGACTAGAATACAGTGTCTACCATCAGGAAAACCCAAGTTAAAATCTGGTCTCAGATACTTGGTGTGTGACCCAGACCAAGTTGCTTATCCTCTCTTTGCTTCAATTTTCTCAATTATAAAATTAGAATAAGAATAAGAATAATAATAATAGCATGTACTTGTCAGGATTGTTGTGAAGATCAAATGAGGTAATGTTAGTAAAAAATATTAGTAAATAATATATAGCATAGTGCCTGGCTCATAGTGAACAGTATATAAATGCTTATTCCCTTCTCTTCCTTCTCCCTCCCCCCCTTTATAGGTGAACCAAAAAAAAAGATGAATGTAAAAAATGACTTTGAGCTACATCAGAAAATTAAATGATATTCACAAAATCACAATTTCAGTTTTCAAAGGGACTTTCAAGGTTACAAAATAAAAAGTATAGATGTTCTTTGTCGATTATACAAAGAAACATATTGCATGCTTTCAAGGAACTGTTTTCAAGATACATCAAAGAGTGAAAACTTGCAAAAAATATACTTAGAAAAATTCTGGATGGATTATTCCCTCTGAAAAGAGGTGAAGGAGTCATCAACAATTATCTACCAATAAGCTTTTTATCATTCCTTTTTCAAAATTTTTATATAAATGATCTGTACATATAGCAAGAATTCTATTAATGAAAATATGTAAAAAGGAAAAGCCTTTAAAGATGACTGTCTTCAGCAGATCCCATCTTCTCAATTGAATGAAAGGTACAGAGAATAGAAGATTCCCTTGGGCTTATTCTTTGTTGCCCATAAAGAACTATTTGAATTCAAGACAAAGTGCAGCCTTAAAGGCTCAGATTCAATAATGTGTCCCTCATGCATATGGTAAGATTAGACAAGATTCATTTGGTCATGAAATTCCTAGATATAGCATTATTGAATGATTTTCTCAGTATCAGTAACTAGTGAAGTTAAAACAAGGAGTAGCATCTTCACCATATTTATTCAAAGTGACATATCCTAGCCAAATCTATTGGCCCAGAATAGATACCATTCTTTCAGAAGTCCAAAACAGGGTTCCTTATAATGATGGAGTAGTACATATATTCATGTTTGTAGATGATGATATCTTCACTTCATTGAACTCCAGCCTAGTAGGGAATCTTATCAGTGAAATCCATAGCCACTTGAAAATATTGTATAAATCTATATAGATAAAAAAAAGAATCCATATAGCCCAGATTATAACATGCAATTAGATGAGCAGCTTTCCTTGATTTGGTTTATTCATTAGCACATTTATCTTGAACAAATAATATAGATGGACAATGATTTGAGTACAAAATTGAAGAAAAGGGAAACCAGGCATGACTGCACTAGAAAATTGTACTACTATGGTCAAAGTCCACCTTTTTTAACACGAGTCTTCTCTTGCTAATTCTATATGACATTCAGACATGAGATATCATGGTTTCAAAAAAATCAAAGTTGTAGATGATTACAGGGGCAAAGAAAAAACATATAAGTGTTAACTTTTATAGTGTCACTTAATGGTCTAGTAAGCAGATTGCAGTCAGCATATAATCAACAGTAACCTACATTTTAGCAGGGGGATAAAAGATAGAGTGAAGAATATATACTGCTCAAAACTGGCATATTCCCAATTCAAAATTACAACTCACTAATAAATCACATTGATGGTTGTAGATTCCTGCCTCACTCTCCTTTATCCTAGTTAGTCCCCACCCCCAAATGAAGGCATGTGTGTACTATTGTAGGAACTTAAACACTTATAAGCTAGGATTAAAATAGAGAAATTAGGCCATTAAAACCTTTACTATAATTCATGAAACTATATAGATTCTAGGCATCAAAGGGCTCTACTCTTTCCCAGTTACAGAAGCAGATATTATTTACTCATGGTGTAACCTTGGACAAACCTCTCAAGCTTGATTCTCTAAGTTTCTATAGGTCTTTTGTTTTCAGTTTGAAATTGATAGACAAAAACCTATGGTTATCATCCAAGTCCCCTCATTGAATGCTTATTGAATAAAGGGTTAAATATTTTTTTCTACAAAGTCAAGCTACACACTAAGGAATTCTTTCTTAAGTCTTATGAACAAAATTATTATGTAGCAGGAACTAAATAAATAGCCCTTTATCTCTTAGGGCTTGGTACTCACCCTACTCTGCAGATATGAGAAGTTCTAGCAGTAGAACAGAAAACTGAACTCCAAAATATTAAACTTCCCATACCAGTCTGTTTGTCAAGGCACAACTTCTTTTAAGCAATAAAACATTCTAATTCTAATAACACCTATTGACTACTTAAAAGTAGAATCTTCCCCCACAATGTTTAATGTTGAAATACTTTAAAAAATTACAGAATATATCTACTATTAAAATGACATCTGAGGAACAGATTTGATTGTAATAAGTAGAAATTCAAAAATTGTTACATCTAGAAATCACCTAATCTAGAACTTTCATTTTCCAAATGAGTATACTATGACCATGAGAGGAGGCAAAGCTTCCCCAACTTCACTTAGCTAGAGTCATTAACAATTAGAATTTTAACCCAAGTAAGTAGCATAAGACCTAACCAGAAGGGTGCATGATATTAGCTATGAAACACTTGTGCTCAAATGCACAGGACCTAAGTTAACCCCTTGTAAATTTATAGAAAACTGGGCAGTAGATGTTATACTTTGACTTTTCATTCTAAATAATCTTTGTTTAGTTTACAAAGAAATCTGTGTTTGTAAAGAAATACTGAGTCTCTTGTGGTTTGCAGATCAAATTAAGCTAGTAGAAACAGAAGAGATGAGCAAAGTTCATCAAAACAAAGTGAATTTGGTGATCAAATAGAGTTTTTGAAGGTCTAATGTCATTAAAGAGAAGCAATTTGCATAGTGGATAGAAACCTGGCCTTTAAATGCAGAAAATGAACTCATATCCTTCCTCTTAAAACAAACTAGCTACATGACCTGAAAATATCAATTAGACTTTCATTGCCCCAAAACAACTCTAAGTCTATTTCAAGGAAACTATTGATCTTCATTGGTAGAGGAAATTCACTCTTTGGGAACTGACTCTCAATTAAATCAAAAACCCAGTCCAAAAGAACAATGGTTTTAGAATTTTAGTTTTAAGAATAGGGATAAAAAATTGGATGTCATATAATTTAAGGGGTACAATTACCCCAAAATACTACAATTGAAATTCTAGCATTAGAAATTCATTCCTTGTAATGAATAAAATAGCATTCCAAATGCAAAAAATTGACACATTAAATGTTATTCATTCACACTTTAGAATGAATTGTCTTAACCAGTTTTCTCCCTTTTACAACTAGAAGAGACCATCTGTTCTAGACAAATATTAACTTTGATGGGGATGAGTAGAGGACATAAAGTTAAGACTTAAGGTCACTTTCCAGGAAGAGTGAATGTTTCTTTCCAAGAAATTAACCATGATTGGTTTCTTTTTTTTTTGGGGGGGGGGGGTTACTTATATAATTGTTCATCTTCAATAATAACACTTTAATGGTATTTACTGTATCCTTAATACCCATAACAATTTTCAAAAACTAAAATGTCCATGATGTAAAGGGTTAAGGAGAAACATTTGGTGAGTATGTGGACTGCATCATATTAACAATGATGACTTGAATGACTAAGTTGAGTAAAATATATTGTCCCAATAAAAGTACTTATGGAAGTACTATCTATGCAATGTTAGAGATTTTGTAATATCAAGAAGGAAGCATGAGAGAACAGGGTGCCACTAGATCAAAAGATTTAATTAAAAAAACTGGGAAGCAGAAAGGAAGATTAAAAAGATTTTTTGATTGTAGGCAAATTACTTCTATTTCTATGTCTATGTTAATTGCAAAGACTCCACTGATATCAGGACAGAAATTAGTAAGGAATAATAGAAGCTGGAGCCAAAAGAGATCTCTAAAAGCAAGCTAATGAATCGGGAAGAGAGAAGGATTCTGGAAGAAGCTAGCCCAATTGAAACAGTAAGCACCATGAAGGAAAGTCAGGATGCATGTAGATTTTACCAGGAAATTCAAATCACCATGTTAATTCAGACCCTGATATAACCCAAGACAATGAACCCTGAGAAAAGCAGTTAAACACAGATTTCCAGTCCTGTTTCAGATCTAGGCCTCTACCCCATAAAGAAGGATTCAGCTTTCTATCACCAACATGAGTCATTGACCAACTGTTACAGCTGGGCCAGTATGCTCCAAATCCCTGGAAAGAATATTGTTCCAAGACTACTAGTTCTGGTTTTCCAAGCCAACCCTGTAGTCATTATCCAAAGATGTAATCTGGCAACTGTGAATGCAGGTGTTGAAGCCCTTGCCTTCTTAAAAAACATTGCTACTGAAGACCAAGAAAAGCGAATTATCACCACCAGTGTCCTTGGCATGGTCAAATGTTCATTTCAAAAGCAAATATGCTTTTAACAATGAAAACAACGTTAAAAAGATGCCATTGATCCCTAATGACCACAGGACCTTTTCATTTAACTTACTGCTGGAACTTCCTACATAGTATTGTCTCCCCTCCCCCCATTAGAATATAAGTTCCTTGTAGCAGGGGCATTATCTGAGTTTAACTCTTACCTCAGACACTAGCCACTTGACCCTGAGCACACTTAGACTTTTTCAGTCTCAACTTCCTCATCTGGAAGGTGGGGCTAATAAAAGTACCTACCCCCCAGAGACCTCATGATGACATAATATGATAACACATTTAAAGCACTATGAAGACTTTAAAATGTCACATAAATATTAGCTATTTTGGTTAACATTACAAGAATTTAACATAATGCTTTGTACATAGTAAATTTTTACTTTGTAACTTATTTTTCATCATTCATTCAGCTTAGCCATGAATAATAGGAAGAAATCCTGATAAATGAGTGAAGTATCAGAGATTATAAAGATATAAAACTCAATGTGTAGATCAGAAGGAAATCATTATCATGGTGATACACAAATGGAATGAGCATTGGCATTTCAGAAAATACATTGAACATGCTGATGCTTGGGAGATCTGACAGTAGTATTATATGCCAGTCATAGAGACATGGAATCAGAGAAAGGCTTATAGTCCCTAGTCAAGGCTAAATTGACATGAGCAAGACAAATGACAGAGGTTCTGAGGTTCCAAGAAAGTGTGAGAGCAGGAACTCAAGCAGAAGTCAACTACTAAAACTTAGGTAACATTTCTACAGGTAATAGTTCATCCCTCAGACTGTCCAACTGCAATCCCTCGTTCTCATTACCTGAGCAGAATATATAATTTTCCCTAAGTACTTTTATTGGGACAATATATTTTACTCACCTTAAGCATTCAAGTCATCATTGTTAATATGATGCAGTCCACATACCTACCAAGTGTTTCTCCTTAACCCTTTATATCATGGGCAATTTTAGTTTTGAAAATTGTTATGGGTATTAAGGATACAGTAAATACCATTAAAGTGTTATTATTGAGGATGAACAATTAAATATGTAACCCTCCCCCCCAAAAAAGAACAAATCATGGTTAATTTCTTGAAAAGAAATATCCACATTCCTTAACAAGACCTTCTAACCCCAAATTTTATTTCCTATTTTATCCTCAACATGAATTCTGTCTTCTAACCAAACTGAAATACTAGCTCTTCTCTAAACATAGTCCAGAATCTCTATTCTCTTTTTTACATACTCCCCTTCATTCTAGCTTTTCCATCTATACTCAAGCTATCATTTAACACTCCTTCAGAGTCTATGGCTACTCTACCTGTTGGTGCTTTCTTTTGTCTCCCAAAGCAATGGACTAGGCTCTCCCTTGCCCTTTCTAGACCTTTGCTCAGCTTTTGTCACATAGAACCACATCTCCTTTGAAATTAAATTTATCCAGATGTGTATTTTAGATTCTAGTAGCAGTTATATATTATTTGGAGCTTAAGTCACTCTGAATCCTTTATTATAGAATTCAGGATCTGACTCACAGTCTTCCTCTAAACATAACCCTTGCTCTTGGAAAAATTGATAGCCATGCTGTTATCTCCTGTAGCTCCCAGGTCAACTTCATTCTCAACTCCCTTGACCTATACCTTGATTATCATTCCAGAAGGATGGTCATGTCTTAATTCACAAGTATTCCATGATCAAAAACTTTTAAATTTCCCTTAGCACAACATGTTTCATTACTCCAATCTGAAGACCTCCAGTCCCTCTATTCTTACGTTCTTTAGGTCACCAACCCCTTTCTCTTGATTCCTGTTAATCCTTCTGCAAACCTGATACTGCAGCTAACCATTTCATCTTTCTTCTAATCTCTTATCCTGTTGTCTTATCATGACTCAAGCCTTGCCAATCTCCTGATATTCAGATTATTCCTACCACCTGCCTTCTCTATTCTTTCATGCTGTTGAATGATGCTAAAAGTCACCACCCTATTGACTAGAGGCACCAAAATATTGCATTACATAATCTCTCTGAGATCTTTCTGTTGCAGTATAATTTTTTGCTATTCCCTAATTAACTCTAGGTTTTCTCCTCCCTGAATTTTCATGATATTGCTCTCTTCCCTGTCTGACCTTGTCTTCTCAGTATCCTTGGATATATGAATCCCAGGACTTTGTCCTGAACTCTGTTGTCTCTTTCTTTTCCATGATCTTCTCTATTCCCATTCACTGAATTCTCATTTCTGTACAAAAATTCTTAGGTCTATCCTATGATGCCCTTCTCTAATTTCTCTCCTTTGCTCCATATCTGCCTCACCATCTATTTGCAGTATATATTGAATTGATATCATGTAGGCATTGCAAACATCGTGCCAAAACAGAACTCATTACCTATACACCCCTAAAAATCCAACCATATTCCAAATTTCCCTATTCCTATCAAGTTCACCATTATCCTTTCAGTAAATCTAAAAGTTTATTTCAAATTTTAAGAGTTTTCATAATTCCTACAAATTATTCTGTACTCACAAAGGATGACATGACTTAGTCATCCTCAATTCTTCCCTTTCCATAATGCCACATATTCAATCACTTATTAATTCTATATCAACATTTTTCCCATCTATCACCTTGTCTGTATTGATATGACCATTTTTTACATATTTTTCCTCCTGACAAGATTATTTCAATAGCTTTATAACTGGTTTCACTGACTCCAGTTTCTTTCCTTTGTCAGTTTATTCTCATAGTTATCAAATTGATATTTCTAAAACTTAAGTCTGTCCACAACACTCCCTTGCTCAAGAAGATTTATTGATTACCAGTTGCCCCTAGGACAAAATATAGACTCCTCTTTTTTGTCATTTAAAGCTCTTTACAACCTTGCTCCAGGTTTATTGAACATTCCTTCATTCTCTTTACATAGTCAGGAAAACAAAAATCAATCTGGGAGGGATAGATCTTCATGATTTCTGGCCAAAACAGAAACAATTACTATTTGCATTCATTCTGAGTAATCAGGGCCCAAATGATGACCCCCCCGCCCTGGATTTTAGCTGGGACCTATTGCTGATCATTCTATGAGAATCAAAGTGATTTGAGTATAAGGCATGGAGCTCAGAAAGAAAATCTAGCCCTTAAATATTTGCCTTATTTCTTGACCACCCATAATCACTGAATAGACATTGCCTCAGTCAAACTGAAACCACTACAAACAAGCTCATCTCCAGAAGCCCTGACCTATATCTTGCCACTGGACCCAGATGGCTCCAGAAGAGAAAGTGAGACTGATGACTTTGTACAGCCCTGTGTCACTTCAATTCATTTGCATGTCATGGCAGCACCTTCCTAATAATATTTTCTTCATCTTCAAGAATGAAAGAAAAACAAACAGCAACACTCCTTCACTGTGTTCCAAATAAATTGGTATATTTGTGAGAAGGTACCTACCATGTATCAGACACTGTCAGACACAGATTTTACAAATATGATCTCATTTGATCCTCACAACAACTCTGTCAGGGAGGGGCTGTTATTGTCCTCATTTTACAGTTATGGAAACTGAGGCAGATAGCTGCTAAGTGACTTGCTGGTATGTATCTGAGACTGGATTTTGCTCATGTCTTCCTAATTCTAGGTCTAATTCTCTATCACTGCTCCAGCTAGCTGCTTCATAAATAATATAGTCTGGTACCTATCTCTACCTGCATATGCTGAACAAAAGTCCTTCCTCAGTTCCTTTCCCTCACAAATTATATAGTGTTTACTTGGAATGTAGGCAATGTTTATTTATTTATTTACTTGTTTTTGGAAAAGCAGTATTCCATAGGGGTTAAATATCTGGTGTCAAAGAGAGTAAGACCTGGGTTCAAGTGTTGTCTTTCACACATACTAATTACATGACTTTAGGAAAGTCCTTAACCATTCAGACCTCTAAGCAACTCTCAAAATCTACCCTTCTCTCTATATTCTTCTATGTTTACATTGCTTCTTCTCAACAGAATGTAAGGGCATTCAAGGCAGAAGCTATTGCATTTTTACTTTGTGTTTCTCATGACAGTGTCTCATGGTCAGCATTTAATTATTGCTGACTGAATGATTAAATGACTTTGTTCATAGACATGCTTAGAATTCTTCTCTTACCTGCCTATCAATATTCTACCAGATCTTCATATAACCCAAACTTATCTTATTTTTAATGAAGTTCTCCTTTATTCCCTAAATAAAAATTAAATTAATCCATTTCTGAAAACTATAATACTTTACACATCTTATCATGCTCTGCTTTGTATTAAAATTATTTGTCTATATGTATTATTTCTACCACCACTCATAGATTATAAATATACTCAAGGGTATAGATTGCTTTATTCATCAGTTTTTGTTCCCACAGTATTCACCATAGTCATATAGTAGGCCCTCAATAAATTTTTGATGAATGAATGAATGAAGTTCTAAATCAATGTTTGAATGAGGTGATATACACTCAAAATCATAGAATCAACAGATTTATAAATGGAAAGTACCTAAGACAAAATCAGGTCCAGTTGTCTCAGTTTACAGAAGAGAAACCAATCCCCAAAGAAATTGTGATTTGAACTCTGTAATAAATGAGGTTGGATATAGGAAACAATAAACACCCTAGGGGAATATGTATTTTTGAAGCAAAGGAGGGACTTCTTTCCAAGGAAATTAATTAACAACGGGAAAAATTTAAGAACCACAATAAGCCAGACATCTAAAATATAGAAAGCCTATATATTCGTCTTTAGTGGCTAGTACCAGAAATGGAGATCAAGGGTCAAGGGAAAAAAAAAGAGTTGGTTGAGAGATTTTGAATCTTAATCTGATAAATTCTTCTATTTTTATTTAGTACTTTGCTTTAAGGAGAATTTAGTTGTTAATTTTGGTTATGAGGTCTATTCATATATTACATGTATTACAAAAGACCTTAAGGAAATTTAGAATTGCTAATTATGCCAAGTTTAACTTGATGATTCTAGACTGGCTTTGTCAAATTGGCAGATTTGTCATTTCTTTGCCTTTGTCAAAATGGCATTTATGTAGAATACCCTGAATACTACAAAAACCAGAACTGTGTAAAAGTTTACAGAACCTGAAAATGTGTCTTCCTTTCTCTTTGTCTTATATTGTGATGCACTGTTTCCATTCTCTTTCTCTTTGGGGAAATTCACAAAATCAATTTTCATTAGTGCAAACTGTTTTCTTATTGTGATACTTTGTTGGAGGGAAAATGGAATCAGTGGACCATTTGCCACTTGTGAAATTAAGAAAAGGGCAAGGAGTTCCTTTTTTACTTAACCTGCAAAATATGTGGGTGCACAGAGAAGCCAAAAGATACTCCTAAGCCTTTCAGCAGTTATCATGTCCTGCTGCTTTTATTGCAAATCAATTTTTAATATCTTTGCTGCTGTGAAAAAGGCATGACATTCTGTTACTTTAAATTCATTAGAGGATAAATGTTATGCACTATTCAGAAAGCTTTTACAACAGATAGTATGCAACCTTGAAAACTACATAGGTCAGTCATAGTCTATATCTTAGAAACACTGGAGAATCAAGGAAGCTCACCTGGGGATCTCTTCCCAAAAAGTGAGAACACTGCATGAGGAAATATGAAAAAGATAAATCTTTTTCTGACAAGGAGATTGTCCCATGTGATTGTATTACTTCTTGTGTTTTTCTTTATAAAAATCATTAATTTTATATTTCTGATACTTCATTGAAAACAAAGTTTGTTTAAGTGAATGTTAAGTCCAACAAGTAATATAAGAAGGCTAATTATGTTAAAAGATTAATTATGATGTTTTGTTTATTTTTAAGGGAAATACAATTGAAAGACTCTTTCTCTGAGGGCATTTTATATTATATATATGTATGTAAGATACATATTGGACATCTAACTATATATCAGATATATAACTATATCGCGTCCATATCTGTATTGATATATTAATATAATAAGTGACAATAATTAATACATATGCTTGTAGAAAAGTATTATTAGAGATATAATACATTATATCATTTATTTAAAAGGGCCATTTTTGAACCTTTGTTTTTAATTTACAAGTCAGGATTTATACACTAGTGAATGAACACCATCAAATCACTAAGAAAAGAGAAAATTCCTCATAAAATAAATATCAAATGGTGCCCAATTGTCTAAAAGAGTTGATGCCAATCTCTAGTAAACACACTTCTTTCTCCCTATAGAGATCAACTACAATGTGTGTTAGATTATAGCTGGAGTTTTAATACCATCCCATTATATTCCCATTATAATATATCCTGTTGCACAAATAAAGTTTAGTGAATACATTCTGAGTAAAATAGATAGCCTAGTAGCACAGTGACTAAAGCACTGGGCCTAGAGTCACAAATACTTAGGTTCAAATCAGACCTCAGACCCTTGTTAGCTGTGGGATCATAGACAAGTCACTTATCTCTATCACTTCAGTTTCCTGGGCTGTGCTAACAACACCCATATCACACAAGGTTGTTGTGAGGTGCAAAAATAATATCTAAAATAGAGATTTCCTAATTAATATTTTTCAGACCTTGAGAAATATGTATTCCTTCAATTCAGTAATATTTAAGCTCCTATTATGTGCTGTACATTAGAGATTACAAAGAAAAAAATTAAACAGTTTCAACTTCCAAGGATCTATTGGAAAAAGAATTCAGAATCCCAAAATAGTCTAACTCCTCTGTGACAGCATGGTGCAGTGGACAGGACCCTGGATTTGGAGTCAGAAGATGTGGGTTTGAATCTTGAATGTCATTTTCTAGCCTTTTAACTTCAGGCAAGTCACTTCAGACTAAATGATGTCCAAGTCCTGTTTCAGCTCTAGATTTTATATTTCAACCTAATTTCCCCTTAAGATATCACACCCTATGGGGTGGCTAGGTGGCGCAGTGGATAGAGCACTGACTCTGGAGTCAGGAATACCTGAGTTCAAATCTGGTCTCAGACATTTAATAATTACCTAACTGTGTGGCCTTGGGCAAACCACTTAACCCCAATGCCTTGCAAAAAAAAAAAAATCCTATTAAAAAAAGATATCACACGCTAATTTCCCTACTCACATAAGTGAAACCTCACAATCTCCATGAATTGACAAATGAAGTCTTCTCAAGAATAATTTCTTAGCAATAACACTTAGGAACATTTCCAGAATATGCCACTTTTGACTAAGCATGGTCTATTTTTTCCATTGATATTTTGTATTTTAAGTTTTAATTAATTTACTTTTACAGTAGTTTTAATTTGTTTAATTGGAGGAATAAAAATGTCTTTTATGCTTCAATAAATGTTTGCCAACTATGAGCAGGTCCTTCAAAAAAGAATGTTGTCTTCTTTAATTCATGCGATAGAATATTTGAAAATCATGTTCCATAAAAATTTAATTGAATGTCAGGGGAAAAAAATAGGTTTAGGATCTGAGGAAAACATAAAAATAAATAAGACAAGATCCTTTTCCCTCACAGATCTTGCAATCTAGCAGAGGAATCAAGAAATGTGTTCAAATAATTATAATACAAAGTGGATAAATATTAGAATTGCAGTATAATACAGATTAGTCCAATGAAGGTATGTTCAAAAAGCTCTAAGAGATCTGAGGAGGAAGAAATAACTTCTAAATAGAAAGACTGAGAAAAGCTTCATTTAGATTATAGCATTTGATTTGAGCCTTGAAATATGGGTAGGATTTCAACAGACTGAGGATAAGAGGGAGGTCATTACAAGTAGAGGAGATAACACAAGAAAATCATAGAGGCAGAAATGTCTGGGGTACATTTGAGCAAAAGTGAGCAATCAGGCTTGGTTGCAACTTAAATTATGTGAGAGGAAATAGATGAAGATAAGTCCACAACATTAGATTATAATTAGGTAGGAGGACTAAAATGAAAAACTAATGAATCTGGATTCATTACAGGAAATTGGAAGCCACTTGAAAGTTTTTGAGCAGAGAAATTACAGGCATAAATTTAGAACTGGAAGGGACGTTTGAAGTCATATCATTCAGTCCCTCATTTTACAAATGAAGAAACTGAGTCCCAGAATGTTTAAGATACTTGCCCAAAATAATACAGACTGTAAGTGAATAGCCAAAAATTTTGAACTCAGATTTTTATTCAGAGCTACCATACTTTGCACTGTATATGCTGTTTTCACAGTGATGTGATTTCAGTTGTACATTTGGAAGCTCAATGTAAGCTCTATGTGTAAAATTGATTGGAGGAATTAGGAACTGTAGACCTCTTTAGAAATTATCTTCATGATTCAAGAAGGAGTCAATCAAGGCCTAATATCATATGGGTTCAATGGAAATGCAAAGGAGGGCATGAAAGTAAGCAATATTATAGGAACAGAGATTTTAAAAACTAGGCAGTTGTCTGGAAGTGGGAAAATGAGAGAAGATAAGAATGACTTTGAAGTTACAAGACTAAGTGATAGAGGGAATGGTATCCTTGTCAGCAATTAGAATGCTATTAAAAGATGACTATGGAGATATTGAACTGATTGTACAACCACCTCGTTCATGTAGTCAAATCATATTAAATAAATGTTTTAAAATGCAATACAAAATGAAATAAGAGCCTGAACTAGCAATATGGAGCAATTGGGGTAATAACTGAAGTTTTAGAGTTGATGAGTACCAAGACAGAGGGTTTAAAGAGAAGGAAAATGAGGTGATGAGGCCAGGAAGAATTGAGTAGGAGGAGGAAAGAAAAGACTTAGGACAAAATCCTGAAAATTCTTTGAATTAAGAAAGTAAATAAAGAGATGTAAATAAAGGATGAAAAAAGGTCAGATGAGAATGAAGATGAAGAAGGGCATCATCCATCATCATCATCCAGTTTTTCTTATCTTCTATCAGGGAACACAGAAAGGAAAAGTTCTGGGGGGGGGGATTGATAGTTTGATGCTATTTTTTAATATTTATCTCTTTGAATTATTGAATAGGATGATAAATTAACTGCTTTTTGAGGTAATTTAATAAACATGTAGGGATGTAAGTTCAATATATTGGATCTGTTGGCTCACTGTAGTACAATTCCAATAGCAGATGAAATGACATGAGTGATGTGTACCCCATTCTGTTGCCATATGATTTTATTAAAAATAGATTTAGAACCAAAAAGGAATCTTAGAGGCTATTGAGTCTAAACTCTTCAACTTAAAGATCAGAAAACTGAGGCACAGAGTGACTTGCCAAAGATCATATAGCTAGTAAAGATATAAAGGGATATTCAAATCCAGATATTCCTCACCCAGATCTATATCACACTGTCTTTCTGTGACAAATAGCTCTCATCCTTTGACTCCTTTAGTAGTTCAGGTTTCTTTCCATTGTACTATATGGTATCCCTGGAAATAAAATAGTAAGGACCAAGGTAGGAAAAGGGATCTAAGATTGAAAATTAGAAGGACTGGAAAAAATTGAAAAGTTTTTAAAATTAGAGACAGGACTGGAAAAAATTCCCAAAAATGATGCTCTTGACAGTACAAGACCACTTTCCCTTTGAACTGATCCCTCTTTCCTTTGATGGTGAAAGCTTGCCTGATGTATTCCCAAGTCTTACATATTCTATCTCCTTTCTGAAATATCTTATATTTAACAATTTTGCGTTTATTTCTATTTAATATTATTTTGATAGATACACATATACTTTTCATTTCTCCTGATAGAATGTAAATTCATTGGAAATAGGGATCATTTCATTCTTTGTAGTTATATCCTCAACACTCAGAACATGTTTGTTCAGTGAATGAGTGATTTATTGTGGGACCCCACTTCTCCTCCAAGAACTTAGGATCTTCCTATGAGTTCCTGATCATTCATCGCTGTCACTACCTACCTTCCTCATAATCCCAAAGTAGTTAACTCAGTTCCATTTCCTAAGAAACTTCACAATCTAATGTCCCCTATCCAGGACTTTTCTTCACACATTCCCAAATACCTTATTCTCAATTGCAGGCCAAGTCTTGTCCCAAGGTCTGAAACCAGTATGACTCCTAGACAGAAGGATCTTGGACTTACAGCTCAAACCTTTAATCAGTCCCTGAATTTATGTCATACTAGTTATCAAATGGTATCAGGAGGGACTAGACCAGGATGGACTAATATTAAGTGACTCAACAGAATAACAAGGAGAAACAGGAGATCCAGAACGTTCCTCCCAATAAACTGTAGAAATTTGAAGGATATGGGATGAGTATCAAAAAAGCTAGACAGTAGGCTATAAGTGAGGGGAGTTGTAATGGTTAGAGGTTTGTTTTAAGGACATTGGTAGTAGACATAAGTCCAGAAAATGGATAGAATATCATGTTAGAAAGGCAGCAAAATATAGTGAAGGGACTACTGAATCTGAAACCACAGTATCTCAGCTCTGCCATTCACTACCTTACTCAACTTAACTTCTCTTGGCTTTATTTTCCTCAAGTGAAAAATAATGACATTGGACTACATAACTTTTATGGTCCTTCTCTAAATTATGATATTTGGCGTTAAGAGTTCTGGGCAAAAGTAGGGGTGATCGGAGGCAGTGAAGGTGAAGGCTTTCGAGGATTCTCCCGGATCTGGGTCGGTTCTCTCCCGCCCCGCCGCCGCCCGCCATGGAGAAGACCGAGATGATCCAGAGGGCCAAGCTGGCCAAGCTGGCCAAGCTGGCCGAGCTGGCCGAGCGCTATGACAGCGTGACCACCTGCATGAAGTCGGTGACCGAGCAGGGCGCCGAGCTCTCCAACGAGGAGCGCAACCTGCTCTCGGTGGCCTACAAGAACGTGGTCTGGGGCCGAAGGTCGGCCTGGAGGGTCATTTCGAGCACTGAGCAGAAAACTGACACTTCGGACAAGAAGATGCAGCTTGTCAAGGACTACCGGGAGAAGGTGGAGTGCGAGCTGAGGTCCATCTGCACCACCGTGCTGGAATTGTTGGATAAGTTTTTAATAGCCAATGCTACTAATCCGGAGAGCAAGGTCTTCTATCTGAAAATGAAGGGAGACTACTTCCCGTACCTTGCTGAAGTAGCCTGTGGAGATGACTGAAAACAAACAATAGATAATTCCCAAGGAGCTTATCAAGAAGCATTTGACATCAGCAAGAAAGAGGTGCAACCTACACATCCAATTCGCCTGAGGCTAGCTCTTAACTTTTCTGTATTTTACTATGAGATTCTTAATAACCCAGAGCTTGCCTGCACATTGGCTAAAACGGCTTTTGATGAGGCTATTGCAGAACTTGATACGTTGAATGAAGATTCCTACAAAGACAGTACCCTTATCATGCAGTTGCTTAGAGACAACCTAACATTATGGACATCAAACAGTGCAGGAGAAGAATGTGATGCTGCAGAAGGTGCAGAAAATTAAAATTCATACAGGGTGTCATCTTCCTTTCTCTCAAGAAACCTTTTTACACGTCTCCATTCCTTATAGCTCCACTTGGATTTCCTATAGCAAAGAACCCATTCATGTGTATGGAAATCAATCGTTTATAGTCTTTTCACACTGCAGCTTTGGGAAAACATTCCTTGATTTGTGTTTGTCCTGGCCTTCCTGGTGTGCGGTTACTGCTGTAGAAAAGTATTAATAGCTTCATTTCATATAAACATAAGTAACTTCCAAACACTTATGTAGAGGACTAAAGTGTATCTGGTATTCAAAAATCTGAACCAGTTCTGCAAGTGATGACTGTGTTTTGTATTACAGTGAAGATATGAAAATGTAGTTAAATACAACTCAAGTGTTTTACATAGCTTCCCCTGCCTACCCCCATAGTCTCATCTTGTTTTTCAGGGTTTTTCTTTCAGCAAACAACTTTCACATACTCTTAAATATTCCTTTTAAGGAGGAATCTGGAAGTATTTGGGTCAAATGGAAACCAATTTGGTATTATAGAGTTAGGGATCACAAGCTGAAATACTTTTCCTGTAAGATATGTCCTGTGACAGCACGAAATTTTCTTACCCTTCAGTTGCTGCTGTTTCATTTGACAATTTCTTCTCAATAAAAGTTCACTCACACTCCTGCCTTTGTAGTTCTGGTGTCCACTTTACTATGTAATAGAAGTAGCATGTAACTACCAGAATACAAATGTTGCTTTTTGGCAAATTAAAGTGCATGTCATTTCTTAATACACTAGAATGGGGAAAACCATTGGAAATACACAAGTCCAGGCCTAATTTTTTAGTACTTTTCCATGCAGATTTGTGCACATGTGAGAGGGTGTCACATTTGTCCAGTGATTGTTTATTAGAAAGTTTGGACCACTATTGTGTGTTGCTAATCATTGATTGTAGTCCCCAAAAAGCATTGTGAAAATGTTATGCCCTATGTAACAGCAAAGTAACAAAAAATAAAATTGCATTTTATAAACCAAAAAAAAAAAGAGTTCTGGGCAAATAAGTAGCAAATGTAATCATCATTAGGTAGTGGTGCAGGAACATATCCATAGAACCTAGTATTCAGGAGGCAATAAATCAGAAACCCAAAGAATTTGTCCCATGAACCACAGTTCCAGAAAGAAAGGAGTAATTTTCTGAGAACCAAAATAGAAAATCAGATTCAGAGGAATAAAACAAGACTTTAGTTATTGGAAGTGAATGAGATATGGTTTCAAGGAATAAAGAAAGAGCCTAATTATTATATCTTAAGTCCAAGGTCAAAGCAGGTTCATTCAGACAGTCAGCAAACACATACTAGATAATTAATATGCACTAGATAGTATACTAAGCATTACTGAGTGTGCAGAAAGTCAAAAATAGTTCCTGCCCAGGCCTGGAAGGATTTGCATGAACTGATGCTGAGCGAGATGAGCAGAACAAGAAAAACATTGTACACATCCTAACAGCAACATGGTGGTAATGATCAACCTTGATGGATTTGCTCATTCCATCAGTGCAACAACCAGGGACAATTTGGGGCTATATATGCAATAGAGAATACCATCTGTATCCAGAGAAAGAACTGTGGAGGTTGAACAAAGACCAAAGACAATTACCTTCAATTTAGGGGGGGAAAACTGATATCTTATTATGTAATTTTTCTCTTATACTTTATTTTTCTTTCTTAAGGATATGATTTCTCTTTTATCACATTCAACTGAGATCAATGTATACCATGAAAACAATATAAAAACTAACAGAAAGCAAGAATGGAGGAAAAATTGTAAAACTCAAAATAAATAAATAAAATCTTTCTAAAAAATAGCTCCTGCCCTTCAGGAATTCACATTTTTTAAGTAGAGAGATAAAATGTAAATAAGTAGGCAAATATAATGGACCCTCAGTCCTGTAGACATTTTCCTTTCTTGGTCAAGACTGAATTTGAGAACCATGAAAATTTTCATTTGGATATTTCTAAATAAAAATTAAAACTCATACTTTAATCCTAGTTTAAATGTACTTTCCATGAGGAAACCATTCCTGATCCTCTAGTTGATTATATGCATTATGATAATGATGATGATGATGATGATGATGATATTTGTCCTTCATTCTTGAAGAAAACCATCACATCAGGGAAGTGATGCCATGACAAGCACATAAATTGAATTTGAGTGGGGGGGGGGCTGTGCTAAGTCACCACCTCACTTTTTGTCAGTGTCATCTGGGTTCAGTGACTAAATATGAATATTTGTAGATGGCCCTGATTTCAAGGGAATCAGTGTCATTTGACCTGCCCAAACTAAGTAAGTGGCAAGTGTCTGAGGCTGGATTTGAACTCCCATCCCCCTAACTACAAGACCAATGTTCTAGCCACTGCACCACCTAGTTGCCCTATTATATTATATTTGATATTACTACTGTACTTAGGATGGAATGTTTTATGTTTTAATTATTTATGTTTTATCTCAAGCTATAGGCTTCATCAGAACAGACTGTTCTGAAAGCTGGGCATCTTCCTTAGAGCTTAGCACAGCACTCTGAACAGAGCAGGCACTTAAACAAAATATTTAATTGTTTTGTGGAGGTTTGATATTTGTAGATTCAGTGCTCAGATAATTGATTGAACTTTTCATAGTTTATCTCAACCTAGTTTTCCACACTATTTACAAATTACATTATCATATGATGGATCATTGCTTCTGCAAACAGATTCAGCAAACTTTCTAAAAGGAAATTTGGGTGCTCTTCTCTCTCATTTCTATTTCTTATTTTCCTTTGATCTTGCAGCAGCAGGGGCATTGTTAATAACCCTGTGTCCTAGAAACTCTGTAAGCAGAGGACAAGCAGAAAGCTTAGTGAAAGGCATTTATTTTATCTAGTCCAAAAGCCATCTGTTTAAATCCCTTCTTATGAATTGATCCACCAACTTATTTCAGTTTTTATTTGTTATACCACATAACCTTGTTTTCACCAACACCTTGCCTTCCCAATCAGCTAGATGCCTGATACATAATATACAATTTGCACATATTCAGGGAGTTCAATCATCATGAACACAGCCTGGTCACTGAATGATTGATTACTTTGTAAACAGAAGGGTTAAAATGTGTTTTGATCTACTTCATCTTATGTTTCAAGCTATACTAACAAGAAGAAAATAATTTTATTTAAAATCTTATTAAATCAACTTTCCTCCAAGGTTAAAATAGCTATGTTGGTTGAATATTGAATGACATGTAACATATAAGCATAATTTGGGGTTAGAAGAAAATATAGAAAAAAATAGAAAAAAATCTGAAAACATAGGTTAAAAGTGACTTAAAAATTCTATTTCCCCCAAAAAATTTGGCTTATGAAGCAAACAATAATCACTTATTAAATACCTGTTGTATGCCAAGCACTGTGTATGTATGTGTGTGTATGTGAAATGTAAACACAAATGTAAAAAACCCCTACCATCAAGGATCTTAAATTCTATTGGAGGGAGATATACACAGATTTAAATGAATGCAAAATTGATTCAATATAAATAAATGATAATTTGGGCCCTGGAGAAGCACCAGCACCTGAAAGGGATGAGATGGTCAAGGAAAACTTCATGTAGGTGGCAATGCTTAGTTATTATTTTAAATGAGTCATACTATTATTTCCAAAGTTCACGCTATAGATGCTTTATTTACTTAGCAAAAAGATTTAAGTAGATTAAACCATGAAAGTCGAGAGTCAGCATTCTGTAAGAGATAGAATAACAGATTTCTCATACCCCAGAAGACCTGAGTTTCAAGTCTTGTATCAGATACTTACTAGTTGTGTGACTGGGCAAATCATTTAACCTCTCTGGGTCTCTAGTTTCTCTAAAACAAGGGGTTTGGACTAAATGGTCAATAAGATGCTTCCTAGCTCTCTATCTATGTCTCTATGTAAGTCAATTTTGAATTATAAGTAAATGGATATTGAATGTTTTAGCTCACATCTGTGAACCACATCTAGATACCTCCCTTCCCTCATAACACACCTGTCCCTCTCCACATAAGTTTATCTTGCTCTGTTCACACCTACAAAAGCCTGGAACATAAGATCACAAAATCACAGAATTTTAGAACTCCTACCCATCCAAATGCAGATACCTATTAATGATTTGTGACTTGATTCATTCAGAGTGAGCTACTGAATGTTTTAACAGTAATGAATCAACGCTTTGACATTTGAGCTTGATGGTAGCTTAGTAACAAGGACCACAGAGCAGCTATTATAGACACTTGGGCCTCTGTAGATCAAGAGGATCTCTTAGGCTGAGAATTCTAAGATTCAGTGACTTATGTGGATTGGGTGTCCACAATAAGTTCAATATCAACATGATGAGCCCTTAGGAGCAGGGTACCAAATACTTGATTGTGTTGGGGGGGGGGGATGAGTAAGATCAGGTCAGAACCGGAGCTGGAACTCAATAGTAGTAGAATCAGATGTGTGAGTGGCCACTGCTCTTCCAGCCTGGGCAAGATGGTGTTATTCTGCTTCAAAAAGTGATATTAATAATCCAATAATGTTGTGTAACAAGAATGGTTTTCCATCTTTTCACTTCAGAGAACTGGGTTGAGATATTGGCTCTGTCACTTCCTCCCCATTTTGACTGAACAAGTCATTTAATTCCTCCATATCTCAATTTCACCATTTGTACAATAAGAGATCTCTGGGCTCCCTTTACTCTTTTGTTATTGTTGTTGGGTCTTTTATATCATGTCTAACTTTCCATGACCCCATTTGGGTTTTTCTTGGCAGAGATACTGAATTGATTTGCCATTTTTCTCTAGCTCATTTTACAGATAAGGAAACTGAGACAAATAGGGCTAAATGTGACATAATTAGTAAGAGTCTCAGGCCTGATTTGAACTCAGGATGAAGAATTTCCCTGACTCCATGAATAGCACTATATCCATTGAGCCAACTAGCTGCCCCAAGCTATACATAAATTATTTATAAATCCTCACCTCAGGTAATTTGTTGACTTTGTTTCTCTCTATTTCAGTATCTGCTTTTTCTTTTTCTACTGCTCCCTCTTCTTATCTTTATCTTTATTGCTTTCTGACTCACTTCTGTTTTGTTTCTCCTTTCCCTTTCCTATCTTCTCCTCTCCTCTCCTATATTATCCTTCCTTCTCTCCTCTCTCTTCTTTCATCTCTCCCTCCCTCTCTCCATAACCCTGTTTTTTCTGTTTATTCCTCTCCAAAGCCTTTCTACCCTGTCCTCTTCTCTTACCTTCCTATTTTCTTTTTCTTTTTCATATCACCATATCTTCCTTCCTTTATTTGTTCATAATATTGAATTCAATAAGAATTGATTTTAATTGGTTGAATTTAATTCAAGAAACATTAAAGTGTCTTCTGTACAAAGTCAGAGGCATGGAATGCTAAATAAAGAAACAAAAGTCATGAAGTCACAGAGACTGAGGTAAAATCTTGCCTATGATAAATACTAGCTGTCACTCCATTGGCAAAGCATGCTATAGCTATCATGCTATAGAAAGCTCTAAGACTATAAATTAAAGGTAGGATGCTAATCTTCACTTATGAAGAAAGCTTTCGCAATCATAGGTTGAGACCACACACATACAAAAAAATATACCACATGCAAAAAATAGTAATCCACACTATGTTAGACTCTGAGAATATGAAAAACAAAAGACAAAACAATCTTGATGGGGGAAACAATAATAAGCAATAAGCGAATACAAGATCATCTGAACAAAGAGAGAATACCAGTTTCAGACAAGGCTTCCAGTAGATGTAATTTAATTAAATAATAATAATAATAACTAACATTTATATAGTGCTATGTGCCAGCACATGCTAAACTCTTTACAATTATTGATTCATTTAATCCTCACAACAGTCCTGGAATATTATCATCTGTATTTTATAGATCAGAAAACTAAATGACTTGCCCAGCATCACATAGCTAGTAATTTGAGGCTAGATTTGAACTCAGCTCTTCCTATCTCCAGTCTCAGAAAAAATTAAATATTTTAAAAGGTAAAATGAAGAGGGAATACATTCCATAAATGATAACCTGTGCAAGTATTGGGTTTGAGAGATAAAATACAGATCAGAGAAGAAATAAGCAAAGCAATTGAGTTAAAACTCTGAGTCCATAATGGGAAATAATGTTCCATAAGCTTGCAGAGATATACTGGGTACAGACTTTGGAGGAGGGCTTTAAATATCAATTTGAGTTCATGATTGAACCTAGCAACAATAGGGAGACAATGATACTTCTCTAACAAAAAATGGCTTGTACTTTAAAAAGATTATTTTGATCTCTATGTGGAAGATGGGATTGGAAAAGAGAACAGACTGGAGTCAAGGGATCTAATTAAAAGGCTTTTACAATAGTCACACAGCAAGAGCTGATGAAACCATTGGGAAAGGTGGTAATCACAATGTGAGAGGAGAGAAAAGGACACATAATGAAGGAGATTTTGTTATGATATTTTGGGTTGTTCCATGGTCTTAGTTATAAAAAAAAGATGAGGCTTTGGATTTTGTTTTGTTTTAGGAAAAACTATCATTAAGTTACTTTTTCTTGTGTGGCCTTCAATTGATTTGTTTTTCCTCATATCAGTGGACCTCCATAGGAAAAATTTTGTCTACTCTCTGACTTATGGGGCTTCAAAGAAATGAGGAATCATAGAATTTTTGCGTTAGAAGATTCCTCAGAGACCATGTGGTCCAATTCTTACCTAAATAAGAATCCTTCCTACAGAACCCCCAACAAATGCTCATCTAGTTACTTTGGAAAACCACTTGTGAGGAGAACCTGCTGCACTCCTCCCCCCCTCCTTATCATCCACCTGGTCCATTCTGACTTTGAATTGTTAGAAAGTTTTTTCCCCATATAAAGTCTAAACCTGAATCTTTCATAAGTTCCACTTGGATTCAGATTAGTGGGTCCTATTTCTGTCATCTGGAACCAAGTATGAGAAATGTATGCTCTCTTCTACCTGACAGTCTTCCAACAGTTAGCATATCCCTCCCTGGATCATCCTTGTTTTCTCCAACATAAACAATTCTAATCCCTTCATAAAAATAATAACCAGCATTTATATAACACTTTGAGGTTTGCACGGTGGTCTGAATACATTATCTCTTGAGCTTTGCAATAATCTTGTGAATTGGGTGTTTTATGGAGGAGGAAACTGAGGCTGAGAGACAATAAATTATTTGTCCAGGGTCACACAGTTAGTAATTGAGGTAAAATTTGAACTAGGGTCTTTTTGACTATAAGTCAGTTATAATTGTACAACTTAGCTAACTCATATGACAGGAGTTATTCTAGATCCATGACCATAATAGTCAAGTTCTTCTAGCTGCTTTCCATATTTTTAATACTATTCTAAGACTGAAATAAATTTTACTAATGGGGTCTGAACAAGCTCTAGTACAGTAGGAATTAAAGTCACTCTACTGACTCCTCCAATTTGACTTTAAACCTCAGCACCTCAGGAGACCATTCAATACATATTCATTCATATCTTTGGTGTGATTTTTGTCTTAGTTTCTCTTCATATCCAGAAAACATGTTTTTTTTTTAATTTGTGGTGTGTTATCTTATATTTATCTACTCCAACTGTAAAGCCTACTTGTTTATATCTATTTGGTACAGCTCAATAATATAAAAAATATCTTGATCAAGGCATCTCTTCTAAAGAAATCTATCACAATGCATCCCTGACTCTTTTTGAGCAGCATTAAATCATAATCTAGCTCTCTCACAATTTTTCCTCCCCTCCCCAACTCCTACTCTCATAATAGGGGACTTCAATACATATATTGACTCCCCTTCAAAAACCCTAACAACTCAGGTCCTCAACATATCACTTTCCACGTGCTACTTCTTTACTCTAGCTAAACATAAAGATAATCACACCCTTGGTTTTCCAATCATCCACAAATGAACCACCTCTATATTCAAGAATTACGAAATCCCCATAGTCTACAATAATCTATTGGTTTCTATCCCTGAGTCCTCTTCTCCCTCTGTACTACTTTTCTTAGTGATGTTATCCATTCCCATGGATTTAAGTCATACATATATTATATATTTATATACATATATAGATTAGAGAGAGAGATAGAAGAGTATATATATATATATATAATATTGAGCACATATATATATATATATATGTGTGCTCAATTGTCACCATCCTTCCCAACACTTCTTGCAGATATCCAGACTTATACCTCCAACTTCTCTTTAAACATCTCAAATTGGATGTCCAGCTGTCATCTTTAACTCAGTGTATCCAAGATAGAATTCATTATCTTTCACCCTAAACTCTTCTACCCTCTGACCTTTCCTATTCCTATAGAGGGGCTTATCATCCTCCCAGTCCCTCTAAATGACAACCTATGAGTCTCTCCCGCCCTAGATTCAATCTAGTGTTCTTTGAAAAAATCCTTTAAACATGTCTCCTTCTCTCCTTGGATTCTGCCATCTCTAGTACAGGTCCTTATCGCCTCATTCCTGGCCTATTGCAATAACCTGATGATGAGTCTGCTTACCTCAAGTCTCTCCCCTTTCTAATCCATCCTCCATTCAGTCACTAAAGTGATTTTCCTAAAGTGTATGTCTGACCAGATCACCCCACTCGATTCAATACGCTCAATAATGACTCCCTACATACATGTTGCCTCCATACAAAATCCTCAGTTTGGTGTTCAAAACCTATCATAATGTAGTCTTTCTCTTATGTTTTCCATCCTTCTTATTCACTTTCAGACTTACAGTCTTCAAACCAGTGATACTGAACTACTGAACTCCTGGTTATTTCATGAATAAGATCTATCTCCTGACTGGGGATTTTCTGTAGCTGTCCCCCATACACTCTCTCTCTCTCTCTCTCTCTCTCTCTCTCTCTCTCTCTCTCTCTCTCTCTCTCCCTTCCTTTTCCTCTGATTCTGCAAGGCAGTAGGTGACCAAATTTCCATTGCAACTTGAGATAGACTGGTCTTCAAGTCATTTTCTGGAACTTGGCACTCTTTTTTTTAGGTTTTTGCAAGGCAAATGGGGTTAAGTGGCTTGCCCAAGGCCACACAGCTAGGTAATTATTAAGTGTCTGAGACCTGATTTGAACCCAGGTACTCCTGACTCCAGGGCTGGTACTTTATCCACTGCGCCACCTAGCTGCCCCTGGAACTTGGCACTTTAAAAATTTTTTAAATATATTTTATTTTCCCCAATTACACACTAAAATAATTTTTAAACATTTTTAAAAGTTTTACTTTCTAGATTATATCATTTCTACCCTCCAACTCCTCTTCTTTCCCTGAGGCAGTATGCCATCATGTAAAACATTTCCATATGCCTACTATAATTTTTTTGGTTTTTTTATTTTATTTTCCCCCAGTTATATGAAAAATAAATTTCAATCTTCACTTTTAAAACCTTGATTTTCAAATTCTCTCCCTTCCTCCCAGCCTATTCCACTTCATTGAGAAAGCAAGTTATTTGATATAGGTTAAAAATGTATAATCATGAAAAACATTGAGTCATAATAGTCATGTTGTATAAATAAACATAATCTCCTCCACAAAAAAAGAAAAACCTCATGAAAAATAAAAATTTTTTGAAAAGTATGCTTCACATCAGTCATCAAAACTGTTTGGTATTAGCTAAGAAATAGAGTGGTGGACCAGTGGAATAGACTAGGTGCAAAAGCAGGAGACAATTATAATAATCTTCTGATTGATAAACCCAAAGACTCCAGCTATTGGGATAAAAAACTCCCTCTTTGATAAAAACTGCTGGGATAATTGGGAGTTAGTATGGAAGAAACTTAGATTAGACCAACACCTCACACCCTTTACCAAGGTAAGATCCAAATGGATACAGGACATAGACATAAAAAACAATACTATAAGCAAATTAGAAGATCAAGGACTAGTTTACCTGTCAGATCTATGGAAAGGGGAGCAGTTTATGACTAAGGAAAAGTTGCAGAACATCACCAAAAACCAACTGGATGATTTCAATTACATTAAATTAAAAAGCTTTTGCACAGATAAAACCACTGTAACCAAGATCAAAAGAAATGTAGTAAATTGGGAAACAATCTTTACAACTAATGATTCTAACAAAGGACTCATTTCTAAAATATACAGAGAACTGAGTCATATTTTTAAAACAAAAAGCCATTCCCCAATTGACAAATGGTTAAAGGATATGCAAAGGCAATTTACAGATGAGGAGATCAAAGCAATCCATAGCCATATGAAAAATTGCTCTAAATCATTAATTATTAGAGAAATGCAAATTAAAGCTTCTCTTAGATACCACCTCACACCTCTCAGATTGGCCAATATGACCAGAAAGGATAATGATCATTGTTGGAAGGGTTGTGGGAAATCTGGGACACTACTCCACTGTTGGTGGAGCTGTGAACTCATCCAACTTTTCTGGAGAATGATTTGGAACTACACCCAAAGGGCAACAAAACTGTGCATACCCTTTGACCCAGCAATACCACTACTGGGTCTATACCCTGAAGAGATGATGAAAAAGGGTAAAGACATCACTTGTACAAAATATTTATAGCAGCCCTATTTGTGGTGGCAAAGAATTGGAAATCAAGTAAATGTCCTTCAATTGGAGAATGGCTTAGCAAACTGTGGTGTATGTATGTCATGGAACACTATTGTTCTATTAGAAACCAGGAGGGATGGGAATTCAGGAAAGCCTGGAGGGATTTGCATGAACTGATGCTGAGTGAGATGAGCAGAACCAGGAAAACACTGTATACCCTAACAGCAACATGGGTGTGATGATCAACCTTGAAGGACTCGGTCATTCCACCAGGGCAACAATCGGGAACAATTTTGGACTGTCTGCAAAGGAGAGTGCCATCTGTATCCAGATAAAGAGCCGTGGAGTTTGAAAAAAGTTCAAGGACTATTCCCTTTAATTTAGAAAAAACAGATATCTTATTGTCTAATCTTGTTACCTCTTAGACTTCTTGTCTCTTCCTTAAGGATATGATCTCTCTCTTATCAAACACTCAATTTGGATCAATGTACAACATAGAAACAAAGTAAAGATGGACAGATTGCTTTCCATGGGGGGGGGGGAGTAAGATGGGGGGAGAATTATAAAATTCAAATAATATCTTTAATAATAAAAAAAGAAAAGTGTGCTTCAATATATACCAAACCACTATCAGCTTTGTCTTTCAGATGGCTGGATGGTATCCTTTATCATAAGTCCTTCAGAGTTCTTTTTGGTCTCAGCATTGCTAAGAAAAGATAAATCATTCTCAGCTGATCATCCTGCAACATTGCTGTTTCATTGTATGTAGAACATTTCCCATCACATCTGCTAATATTAGGGCTTTTTTATTGAGAGCACTCTATTCATCATTTCTTATAAGAGAATAATAGCATTTCACCTTATCACGTACCACAATTTGTTCAGTCATTCCCCAACTGATGGGCATCCCCTCAATCTCCAGCTTCTTGCACCTACAAAGGAGCTGCATAAATATCCTTAAAATATAGATTTTTTCCTTCCTGTTTTTCATCTCTTCTGGAAAATAGACCTAGTGCACTGCTAGTTCCAAACTGCATTACAGAACTGTTGGATCATTTTACAATTCCTCCAACAATACATTGTCTCATTTTCCCTACATTCCAACATGTCATTCTTCCTGTCAATTTGCCAATTCAATAGGTATGAGGTAGTACCTAAAAATTGTTCTAATCCACATTTCCCCTATTAAAAGTGTTAGAGTATTTTCAAAGTGTTTTAAATAGATAGCATTAATGATTTCATCTGAAAACTGTCCTTTAATCATCCATCAGTTGTGAAATGACTTCTACGTTTTACAAAATTGACTTAATTCTCTGAGGAATGAAGTCTTTATCAGTGAAATTTGCTTCAATATATTTTCCCACTATTACTATTGCTAACAATATTTCCTTCTATCCTTTTCTACATTCCTCATTTAGTCTATTCTGTCTCTTTTTCATTCTGTTCCTCCTCCTGCATCTGACTAGCCCCTCCCACAATCTTACTCCCTTCTCCCATCCCATTCCTCCCCTACTTTCTTCTAGGGTAAAATAGATTTCTGTATTCAAATGAGTGTGTAGTTATCCCCTTTTTAGTGTGAGTAATTTTTTTATTTAGAATTTTTTTACAGTTTTCCCCCAATCTTGCTTTCTCCTTCCTCCACCCCCCACAGCAGGCAGTCCACTAGTCCCCACATTGTTTCAATGGTATATGCTGATCCAAGTTGAATGTGATGAGAGAGAAATCATATCCTTAAGGAAGAAAGATAAAGTATTGTGCCTGATTGTTGCACTAATGGAATGAGCAAATCCATCAACGTTGATCATCACCCCCATGTTGCTGCTAAGGTGAACAATGTTCCTCTGATTCTGCTCATCTCACTCAGTATCAGCCCATGCACTCAACAACCATCCCTCCTGGCCTCCAATAGAACAACAGTGTTTCATCACATACATATACCACATTTCATTGAGCCATTCCTCAATTGAGGGACATCTACTTAACTTCCAATTCTTGTCAGCAAGAACAGAGGTGCTATAAATATTTTTGTACAAGTAATTTTTTATACATTACTAGAATATTCTTGTTTAAGAGTAAACATAATACTCCCTCCCCCCCAAAAAATATATAGACCCTCATGAGAAATAAAGTAAAAGAAAGAAGGAAAAAATGTATTTCAGTCTGTGTTCTGACACCAATCAGCTCTGTCTCAGGTGGATCACATTCTTTATCGCAAGTCTATCACAGAAGTTACTTCCATATTTTTCCACTGTTGTTGATTCTAATTCCCTCCATTCATTCCTCCCCAGTGCCATATATTATATTTTCTCTTTCCTTTCACTCTGTCCATCTTCTGAAATGTGCTGTAGGGTAGCTGAGTGGTACAGTGGACTGATCACTAGCCCTGGGCTAAGAGGCCCCAAATCTACATAGTACCCCTGAGACCCTGCAACCACCCAGACCCGTGGTTCCGGTCAGGCCATCCAATCCCAGCCCCTTGCAAGAAGTAAAAAATAAAATGTGTTATATCTGACTATTCTCTCCTATGGTCTACCCTCTCCTCTATCACCCACATCCCCCTCCTCCCCCTTTCCCCCTTCTCTCTTCTTTACTCTAGATGTCCATACCTTATTGAGTGTGTATGCTGTTTCCTCTCTGAGCCATTTCTGATGAGTGAAGGTTCTCTCATTCCCCTTTACTTCCCCCCCTTCCATATCATTGCAAAAACTCATTGTGAATATATATGTGTGTATATATATATATATATGTATATGTATATACACATATACATATATATATATATCTTTTATGTTAAATATCTTAGCCTATTCCTCCTCTCCTTTCTCTTACTCCTAGTACATTTCCCTTTCAGCCATTGACTACATTTTTGCAATATATTTTATCTTCAAATTCAGCTCTCTCCTGTGCTTCATCTATAAAAGCTGGTTCTACCTGCTCTATTAAATGAGAAGTTTCATATGAGTATTATCAGTATCCTTGCTCTATGCAGGAATACATGTAGTTCATCATAATTAAGTCCCTCATATTTTACCCTTCACCTCCACTCTCTATGCTTCACCTGAGTCCTGTACTTGATGATCAAACTCTCTGTTCATCTCTGGTCATTTCAACAGGAACATTTAAATTCCCCCTGGATCATTAAAAGTCCATCTTTTCCTCTGGAAGAGGATGCTCAGTTTTGCTGGGTAGTTGATTCTCGGTTGCCTTCCAAGCTCTTTTGGCTTCCAGAATATTATATTCCAAGTCCTATGAGCCCTTAATGTACTTGTGGCTAAGTCCTGTGTGATCCTGACTGCAGCTCCATGATATTTGAATTGTATCTTTCTGGCTCCTTGCAAAATTTTCTCTTTAACTTGGGAGTTTTGGGACTTGGCTATAATATTCCTGGGTGTTGTTTGTTTTGGATCTCTTTCCAGGGAAGATCAGTGGATTGTCTCAATTTCTATTTGACCCTCTGCTTCTAGCATATCAGGGCAATTTTCTGGTAGGAATTCTTTAAAAATTGAGGTCAAGGCTTTTTTCCTGATCATGACTTTCAGGTATCCCAATCATTTTTAAATTATCTTTCCTGAATTTGTTTTCCAGGTCAGTTGTTTTTTCAATAAGATGTTTCACATTTTCTTCAAATTTTTCATTCTTTTTGGTGTTTAAGTATTGTGTCTTGACTTCTCATAAAGTCATCAGCTTCCTTTAACTCCATTCTACATCTGAAGGATTTGTTTTCCTCAGAAAGCTTTCTTATCTCCTTTTCCATCTGGTTAATTCTGCTTTTTAAAGCATTCTTCTCCTCAATAGCTTTTTGAACTGTTTTATGCATTTGACCTAAGCTGGTTTTTAACATGTTATTTTCTTCAGCATTTTTTTTGGATCTCCTGGACTTTTTTCCCATGTTTTTCCTGCGTCTCTCTCATTTCTTTTCCTAAATTTTCTTCTTTCTCCCTTACTTGATTTTCAAAATCTTTTTTGAGCTGTCATAGCCTGATCCCAACTTCTGTTTTTCTTGAGTCTTTAGATGCAGGAGCTTGTACTTCCTCATCTTCAGATTGAGTATTTTGATCCTTCTTGGAATCATAGACAAAGTATTTTTCAATGGTGTTCCTCTTTTTTCTCTGTTTACTCATTTCTCCAGCTTGTGCCTGGTTTAGGGGGTGCTTCCTGAGCTTTTGAGTATTATTGGGTGACTCCACCCCCACAAGGACTTCAGTGTGTGAAGCTCTGACTACTCTCCTAGTCTGTGAATGACCACAAGCGCACACCTCTGCCATGGGGCTGGGGAGGGGCACTGTTCTATGGGGGGCCTAAACTGTGATCAGGATCTGAATGTGATCAGAGCCCCAGAGTCCTGTTCCAGGGACAGAGAACAGACCTTGTAAGTCTCTCTCCACTCCCCTACCTTCAGTGAGCTGAGCACTCAGGGCTTAGCTGCCTGGAGGCTCCTGCTTGCTGGCTCCATGCTTGCTTCCATTTCCTGGATTTGGGCTGCCACAGCTGCCCCACTGTGCTGAGTGCCCTGAGGGCCTGGGCTTTGTACTCACTCTGGTGGAGACCTCCCCACTGATCCTCCAAGTTGTGCTCGGTGCTCCCTGGGGTGCAAGTCAGGAAACTGCTTTTGCTGCATGGTGCCACAGCTCCCAGGTGCCCTGGGGCTGTTTCCAGGAGGCTGAAGTTTCTTCACCCTGGTGGGCTGCCACTCTAACCCCATAGAGCAGAATTTTTCACTATTTTCCAGGTTACCTTGGGCTGGAGAATTGCCTCACTGGATATTTATGTGGGTTATTCTCTCAAAAAATTAGTGAGAGTCATAATTTTAAGATTTTTGAAATATTTTGGAGAGATCAACTAGGAGAGGCTTTCTCCTTTTGCCTATTGACTCTACCCCCTCAATTAATCCCTTTCTAAGCCATTTCCAAGGAAAGTAAAACTCACTCATTCCTTCTCTTCCCCCCCACTTCCATTCCACTGCATAAGCCTTTTTTTGTCTCTTTTATATGAAATAACTTACCCCATTCTGCCTTTCCCTTTCTCCTAGTACAATCTATTCTCATCCATTAACTCCCATCTTTTAATATATTATCCTTTCAAATTCAACTTCTACTTGTGCCTTGTCTATAAATGTTCCTTCTAACTGCCCTAATAAATGAGAAAGTCCATATGGGTTATTAGTATCATCTTCTCATACAGGAATATAAACAATTCAATATTATTGAGTCCATTATGGTTTGTCTTTCCTGTTTACCATTTGATATGCACTTGAGTCTTCTGTTTAAAGATCAAATTTTCTGTTTAACTCTGGTTGTTCATCAGAAAAGTTTGAAAGACCCCTATTTCATTGAATATCCAGCTTTTCCCCTGAAAGAAAATGTTCAGTTTTTCTGGGTAGTTGATTCTTGGTTGTAATCCAAGTTCTTTTACCTTCTGGAATATCATATACAAAGTCCTATGACTTCTTAATGTAGAAGCTGCTTAATGTAGAAATCTTGTGTTATCCTAATTGTAACTCCACAATATTTTAATTGTTTCTTTCTAACTGCTTGCAATATTTTCTCCTTGGCTTGGGAGCTCTGAAATTTGACTATAATCTCTCCTGTCAGTTTTCATTTTGGGCTAAGTAGATTCTTTCAGCTTCTATTTTACATTTTACTTCTATAATGTTGGGTGAATTTTCCTTGATAATTTCTTGAAAGAAGATGTCTAGGTTCTTCTTTTGGTCATGGCTTTCAGATAGTCCAATAATTTTTAAATTATCTCTTCTAGATTTGTTTTCCAAGTCAGTTGTTCTTCCAGTGGGATAGTCAATTTTCTTCTAGTTTTTTCATTCTTTTGGTTTCATTTTATTGTTTCTTGATTTCTCAAGTCATTAGCTTCCTTTTGCTTTATTCTATATTTTAAGAATTATTTTCTTCAGTGAGCTTTGTATATCTTTTCTCCATTTGATCAATTCTGCTTTTTAAGGCATTCTTCTCCTCATTGGCCCAATCTAGTTTTCAAGAAGTTATTTTCTTCAGTATTTTTGGTAACTCCTTCTCCAAGATTCTGACTTGGTTTTCATAATTTTCTCACATCACTCTCAATTTTTCTTCCCAATTTTTCCTCTATCTCCCTTACTTGATTTTCATAATCCTTTTTGAGCCCTTCCATGGAAAACCAATTTATAATTTTCTTGGAGTTTTTGGATGACGAAGCATTGACTCTGTTAGTTTCTTTTGAGTGTATATTTAGATATTCCATAAGACCATAGTAACTATCTATATTCAGATTTTTTTCCTTCTGTTGTTGGCTCATTTCCCCTGCCTTTGACTTGATTTTAACTATTTTTTAAGGTGGAGCTCTGTTTCCACAGTGAAGGACACACTGTCCCAAGTTTTTGAGGGGTTTTGCAGCTGTTTTCAGAGATTCTTCTAGAGACCTGCAAGTTTTCAGTTCTTCCAAGATCTTATGAGAGATGCTCTGATCTATGGGTGACAACAAGTACTCTTTTCTGCCCTGGAATTGTGAAGAAGGTCCCTGCTCCAATTAGACTGCAGCCCAGATCTGAATATGGACTAAGCAACAAAGTCCTGCCTCAGTAATAGCAAACAGAACCCTGTAATCTCCTCTTGACCCATTTACCATTCATGGACTGAGAACTCCAGAACTGGCTGCTACTCCTGATTCAGTGACTCCCAAGATCTGCTTCTGGTTTGCTGGGACCAGATCTATGCTGCTGAGACCTGCACTGGACTGTGCTCCAATCTCTCCCTGGTGAGGCAGAGCTTTTCTGTTGACCTTTCAAGTTGTCCTTGGATGAGAGATCTGGAAATTGCCACCATTGCCACTGACTCAGTCATCCCCATAGTTTCTTCCTGGATAACTGCGGTCAGCTCCTTCTGGTGTAGCTTGGGCTGTGCTAAGGGACCTTCATAATCTCAGTACAACAGATCCTTCTTACAGATCTTCCAAGTTGTCTTGGGGTGGGAAATTGTTTCACTCAGTCTTTTGGGGGTTCTCCCACTCTAGAATTTCTTTAAAGTCATTATTTAGAGGTATTTGGAGTGGTTTGAGGGAGAGCTTGAAAGAATCCCTGCCTTTATTCCACCTCTGACATTGTTTCTTGGTTTGTTTTTTTATTGAAATTCATATCATGGAATGACTGCATCTAGAGTGATTTGAAAATAATCCAGAGACCTCCAAAGTGTCTTCTCCTTACTTCTCCCTCATATCTTTTCCACAAAATCAAATTCATTTTTCATAGAAATCACTGGACTCCTTTTATCTCTAAAATTATAATGAGAATCTTATCAACTTTGAAAATATCACTATCCTCAAATTCTTCATATAATCATGAATAGGAAGCTGCTCTTGAAGTTAGGAAGCCCCAAGTCAAGTCATATCTCTGACACATGCTAGTTGTGTTATCATGGATGAGCAAGTTACCTACATGTTCAGCATCTCAGGCAACTTTCTATTCTTCCATAAATTAAATGATAGTTGTTGCTTTGCCCTAGATAAGAGTGTCTACAGTAGGGAATCTCTATATTGATAAAGTCACAAATCTAGCCCTGATAATTAATAATAAAGAAGATGAAAAAATGAATAGGAAAATATTTTAGAAAGGGCCATTTAAATCAGTATTGGAAAATGAAAGATTTGAATCATATAAGTCAGCAACAATAGTGGCTCACATTTATATAGTGCTTAAAGCACTTTCTTCATAGCAGTCTAGTTAGGTAGGTGTTAAAAATAATATTGTTCCCATTTTATAGATAAGCCTTAGAAAGGTCAAGTAACTTACCCTTGACCATGAATTGGAACAAAGATTCAAATACATTCATCCCAACTCTAAGGCCTACAGTTCCTTTGTCATGTACCATGAATATGTCTTCCATTGGTAGACAGATGATGGCAGAAATTTTAAGTTACATGTCACTCTTAGAGTTGATTTTTATTTTCAAAAATTCAATTCAACAAATATTTTGTGAGATTCTAATTATTTTATGCCTGATGCTGTGTTTGATGATTGCTGTTTGAGAGATGCAAAAAAAGTGTGAGAAAGAGTCCCCGTCTTTGGAATTTTTAAAACTATTAAGGGGGAAAAATGTCACATGAAACCAGTAGAGGACAGTGAAGTAATAAATTGATTTTGCTTCTAGATTCTAGAGGAATCTAGAGGAGGGAACATACAAGTATATGAGAATACCAAGGAGTCACTTCTACATGAAAGTCTAAATATGGAAGCCAGGTTAAGGGAATAGGGAATAATGTAAGTTGTGACTGGGTTTTTTTTTTTAAGAATAATAAGAGTTGGGGAAGCTAGGTGACCCAGTAGACAGAATATCAGCCCTGGAGTCAGGAGGACCTGAGTTCAAATATGATCTCAGACACTCAATACCTACTTAACTGTGTGACCTAGGCAAGTCACTTAACCCCATAATTTTGCAAAAAAAAAAAAAATGAGAATTACCAACCTTTTGAAAAATCATGACCTATTAAGGCAAATGGCATAATAAGTAGAAAGCAAATGAATATTCTGGAGAAGTAAAAAATTTAGTTTGATATATGGTGATAGTCTATAGAAAAGATGATATTGTCCCTGACATTGAGAAATTTAAAAATTTAAGAATGGGGGGGAGGTTGGGAAAGAAGATTAACATGGAAACAACATGGAACCCATGTTTTTGCCTTTTCTTTTTTTGTATCATCAGTCCTTAGAACAGACTTGGCTTAGACTATATATTTAACAAATGCTTAAATTTTGAAAATATAATCAATAATACTGGTAAATGTTATGCTATTTTTTTAAAAATAATTTTTATAGAACGGTAAATTAGCAGTATTGATTTGGATTTCACACCATAGCATGCCTATCATATCCTACTGTTTAGGTGGTAGCAACCAAACAATTTGCAGACAAAAGATAGGCTTGCCTTTGTAAACCAAAATATGCTAAGTGGACCCAATATTTAACAAGATATAAGAGATATTATTATCAGAGTGAAAATTCAAATATAATTGGGCAACAACCAAGGAAAGGCTTCAAAGAGAAAGTGACATTTGAAATAGGCTTTGAAGGATGAGTAGGATATTCAAAGGTAGAAATGGGCTAGTGCAAGGAAGACATTCCAGGAATGGGGAAGAGAATGACTTATAAAAATGATAATACTATTTTATCAAGAATATTTTTTCCATACCGTGCATTTTGACACTCAATTTTATCACTTCTGTGAACAATTATTAAGTACTTAATTAAGTACTTAACGTAAATATATTAAAGCATATGTAAGGCTGAGGAGCTAAGATTTCAATCTTGGACTTCCTTAAGATTAAACCATAGAGCTCAACAACAACAGAATAACAACAGAATACTTTTTCCAGAAGAATATAAACAGGCTGGTAAAGAACTCAAAAAAAAAGTCTAAACAATATACAATGTTTCTCTTTCATAGACCCCCTTTCTCTTCTGTGAGGCGGGAAGAGAGTTTCATCCTGAGTTCTCTGAGGTCTAGTAGTAATGGCAACAAATCTTCCATTTCAGTGTTGTTTTTCTTAACATATTGTTTTTCAAAAGGCAGCAATGACTACTGCAACTGGTGTTATGAAACCCTGGATTCAAAACTACCTCAGATTTCAACTTGCTGTTTCACCCTGGATGAGCCTCCTCTGACCCTGTCTTCTCATCTCTAAAATGGGCATAATAATAATTGCCTTGAAGCATTGTTGTAAGAAATAAATGCGATCACATATTTAGACTTCCTTGCAAACTTTAAGGAACTATAATCATTATCTATTATTATTTCACTCTGAATTAGTTAGTAAGTCTCACATTTCTCTGAATTAATCATAATTTCTTCCATAATTGTTTTTTTGTATATACCACAGTTTGCTTAGTCATTCACACATTGTTGGCCACCCACTCTGTTTCCAGTTTTATGCTACTAGAAAAAATGATGCTATAAATATATTAGTATAAATGGTATGTTCTTTCTGGCTCTGGTCTCCTTTGGGGTATAGTCCAGTAGCAATAGTACTGCATCAAAGGATATGAAGAGTCTTGTTTAATTTCTATCTCTATCTCTCTTACATATAGCAAGTACTTAATAATTGTTCACAGAAGTGATAAAATTGAGTGTCAAAATGCACGGTATGGAAAAAATATTCTTGATAAAATAGTATTATCATTTTTATAAGTCATTCTCTTCCCCATTCCTGGAATGTCTTCCTTGCACTAGCCCATTTCTACCTTTGAATATCCTACTCATCCTTCAAAGCCTATTTCAAATGTCACTTTCTCTTTGAAGCCTTTCCTTGGTTGTTGCCCAATTATATTTGAATTTTCACTCTGATAATAATATCTCTTATATCTTGTTAAATATTGGGTCCACTTAGCATATTTTGGTTTACAAAGGCAAGCCTATCTTTTGTCTGCAAATTGTTTGGTTGCTACCACCTAAACAGTAGGATATGATAGGCATGCTATGGTGTGAAATCCAAATCAATACTGCTAACTTACCGTTCTATAAAAATTATTTTTAAAAAATAGCATAACATTTACCAGTATTATTGATTATATTTTCAAAATTTAAGCATTTGTTAAATATATAGTCTAAGCCAAGTCTGTTCTAAGGACTGATGATACAAAAAAAAGAAAAGGCACAAACATGGGTTCTGCTCTCAAAGAGCTCACAAATGTGGGAGTTGTTACATGTACCTGTGTTCATAAATGATCTATATGTTGGAAATGGGAGGTAATCCTATAGAGAATGCACTGGCAGTGAGAGGAATTTTAAAAAGTCCCCTGAGGGAGACTGGATTTAAGATGAGTACAGAAAGAAACTATGAAGTTAGAAGTCAGAAATAAGGAAGGAGAGTCTTCTAAGCATAGGGACAGTCAGAAAAGGTGCAGCCTTAACAGATGGAGAGTCATATGGGACAAACAGGTAGATCAATGTAGCTGAATTATGAAGTAAAGAGACTGGAAAGAGAGTAAAAGGTTGGGTTGTCAAAGCCTTTAAATAGTAGATGATTTTATATTCAGTCCTAAGGATAATAAAGAGTCAGTGGAATTTATAGAGGGACTGTAATATTGTCAGACCTGCAGCTGAGGGGAGGATGAATTGAAGTAGGGAGACATTTGAGGCAGGAGAAATAATTATAATGCTATTAAAATCATCCAGGAGGGTTTGTGCAAGAGTGTTAGAAATGTTATGATGGTAAAAATGACAAAATTTGAAAATAGATTAAATACATGGGGTAAAAAAAGAGTGAAGAATCAAAGATTACCCTGAGAATACAAACCTGAGTGTTTGGGGTAGAGAGCAAGGAATGGTAATAACTTTGATTGTAGCAGGAAAGTTGGGAAGAGGGGAGGATTTGGGTGAAAGATATTAAAGTTATGTTTTGAATGTGTTGAACTTGAAACAACCATCAGATATCTAATTCAAGATATCCAAGGACATATAGTGAGGTATGACCAGAGTTCAGGAAAGAAGTTAGATCTGATGATCATGTTGATATAGATGATAATTGAACCTTTAGAAGGAAATGACATCACCAAACAAAACAATAGTATAGGGGGAAGAGAATCAAAATAGAACTTTTGAGGACAAACTATATTTAATGAATTTGAACTGGATAAAAATTTGACAAAATATCTTAATGGGGGAAGGGAGGGAGGAAAGGAAGGAGGGAGGGAAGGATGGACGTAAAGCAAAGGAAAGAAAAAAGAAGAAAGTAGTACAGGAGAAGATTTAAAGAAATCATCTGTTTGTTATAAACATGAAATTTTTATCTATGATTCTAAGTCATGTAATATAATTACACTATAGGTAGTAAAATAATCAGAGATCTATATATAAGCAAAACCAGGATTTAGACCAAAGGTAATTTTTGTTGTTTTTGGAATGTTTCTCTGTAGTTAATATTTGAATAGTTATGTTCAGTCCTTTGGGAATTCTCTGCAAAACAAAATAAGGAAGCTTCATTGTGATATAAGAGAACTGAAAATCTGTCCACTTGTCCCACATCACCCCTTCCCTTGCTCAAATCCTTTCAACTCACTTCATACTGACAATAGGCCATTCTGTCAGATCAGACAGAATCTGTCTGACAGATCTGTCAGATTGCTTTCACTGGAATCTTGTCTTGAATAGTTAGAGAGGTGTAGATGCCCTTGGTTTTCCAACTGCTTCTCTGGACACAAAGTATATAATTGGAAATGAGATGCTACTCCAAACACTGAATGATAGAGATGCTAATAAAACAAGTAACTAGAATAGATGCTGTCAATACATATTGAAGTAAGTTTATATGAGATAATGAAAAATTGAATGCCTTTGTACAACAAGCCAAATGGCCTTTTGAGGGTCACTGAAAATAGTTCAACTGTTTAGAAACTCCTCCAAATATCAAGCTCTGACCCTTTAAAAGGTTTTTTTTTAAGAAAAGCTTATTTTTTCCTTTCAAAAGCTGACTAGTCTCACTATCTCTAGAATTCCCAGCACACAAATAAAATGATATCCATTAAGCCAATTATCTGAGTTCATGCAGAGTATTCAAAGTCATCATGAAGCTCTGTATAGATGGAAGAAAAGAATTCGACCCAGGTTTTCAGGCTTAGTTCTCAAGTGAGTCAATTTTTTTACCTCATTCAGGATCATAAGATTTATATCTGAAAAGAACTTTAAGGCGCATTTATTCATTCATTAAATCACAGATATGGAGCTAGACCTTCTTTTCCAATCCTCTCATTTTAAAGAGAGGGAAAACTTGAGGACCTGAGAAGTTAAGTCACACAAATCATTAATAAGTGACATAGACAGAATTCCAATCTATTTTGTCTAATCCATGTCCAATACACTTTAAATCCTCTCATATAACCTATGTAGACTCTCCAGATTCTTCAGATTCTTTTCCAGTGAAATTTGAGGTCTCTTTAAGTGACTGCTAAGATCATACAATTAGCAAGTAGAAAAGTTTGGCCTCCTGATTCCAAATTCAGTGCTGTCATATTTGCTTCAAGATTCAAACTCAAACCCAATCCCAACCACTGAATTTCATTTTCTTCCTTTAAACTCTGTACAATTTATTTTTGAATGTTCATCACATGGGCTGGTGCTATTCCTCTTTCTCTTTTAAAGTTTTTTTTTCTTGTTCATCTACTTTCAATCTATTTGACATACACAAGGAGGTGACCTGACACCAGGCTTCATAGGAATCAGGGTTCAGTGAAAAGAGCACTAAATCTAGAAGTCAGAGGAAATAGGTTTTTCTCTCTTGCTATGTGGGCAATTTAGCTAACTTTACTGGGTCTCATTTTTATTATTTGTAAAATGAGGAAAGTTTAGTGGATAGTCTCTGAAAACTTTCCAAGTCTGAATCTCTGTACCTAAGAACTTTCTGAATTTGCTCATCTTTCATAAGTCACATGTCACACTCACTGTTTACCTGTGGTAGCATTGATAATCCCTCATCTTATATTTCTCTGCATATCAATGATAATATCATAATAAGCATACCCCTAATCTCTTTAGTTTATCTAACAAGCTATTTTACAAATAGATGAAAAAAATATGTTTCCCTGGTGAATGAGGCAACTGATTGTAATACTTCATATAATACTTCATAATACAGGAAACTGAATATGGGTGAGGGATAGCATGGAAAGAAGAGGAAGCTATCACCAAAAAAAAAAAAAAAACTGCCACTTTGAGTCCAGGAAAGGGCAAAGGATCTAAATCAGGTGCACAATGGGATGATTAATGCTCAGCATGACTTACTGTGGAAATAAAAGAGAGACCCTCTCCCTGGGACAAGATGATCCTGACCTTTGACTAGACTCTAGTCTTCAAAGAGAATAGAAAAGTTTAAGAGCCACCCAAATCATAACCTTCCGGCAGGCTACCCTCCATCACCGAAACAATGAGCTAAAGGTCGAAGACATGCATTGAAGACTTAAGGCAAAGAAAAACTGAGTGAAAGTTATACCTTAATCACAGAAAGCTGTTGGCAGTGTGAGCTGTGCTGAATTTTCTTTTAAATTGGGTAAAATGTATATGGGTGAAAAATGGTGTCTAATAGCCAATCAAATCCAGAGTATAGATTTTTTGATGTTACCTTTTTTCCTAAAAGAAACCTAAATTATATATGTGTGTGTGTTTACACAAATATATAAATATGTGTATAAATTTTATTTTAACATCATCAAAATCTTGGAACTCTAATTTTCCCTTCACAAAATGGAGGGCACAGTTTGAATTGTTCTGCCTTAGGGCACCCTCCAACTTTAATTCTTTATTCAGGATTAAGTCTAGATGATGAAGACAATAGCCAGAGTCAGAAGCATCTTGTATTCTCTCTACATGATTGCCAACAGGGGGAAATACAGAAAAATATATCTTTCTTACCTAAAGCATTTTATTTTTCACTGAAGGAAGTAGGTCACAGAATAGTTCATGTCTACCCATTTAAGCACTTAATAAATTTCCTTTGACAATCCTAAAAGAGCCAGAATTTTAACAAAAAGTGTTGGTGGGAAACATAGTTTATCAAGGAGATTGTATAGCAAGTTAATAAAGTGGATCAGACCCACTAAGAATATTTCCTTGAAACATCCTGAACAGTTGAGTCAGATTATTCAATTTAATAAGCATTTATTAAGCAACTACTATGTAAGGCATTGTGTCAGGTATTGAAGATAAAAAATAAAAACTCCTGACCTCAAGAAGCTTACTTTCTACTGAAGAGGAATATAACATATTAAAGTAAATATGATTTGTGCAAATGTAAATTCAAAGAGTAAGGGAGAGCATCACTTTCTGTAGGACTCAGAAAGGTCCCTTGTAGCTGGTAATAAGCTAAGCCTGTAAAAAATAGAGATTTCAAGAGGAAGAAGTAAGGAAGAAGTTGAGTATTAGAGATATAAAGAGCAGCTAAGACAAAGGTCCAAAGTAATTACATATATGGAATGTCTTGTATGGACATCAACAAATTGGTCAGTTTGACTGCAACAGACAATGCATGAGGGAACATTATGTGAAATAGGTCACATAAAGATAGAAGGGAGCCAGAGTAACAATAGAATAAAAGCTATAAGACTTTGTATTTTATCAATACGAATTGATAATAGTCACTAGTAATTCTTCAATGGGGGAACAATGAGGTGAAACTTGAACTTTATGGGAATTATTTTGTCATCTGTGTGGAAGATGGACTGAAGGTAGAGCATTAAACCTGGGAATATATTTTTAATGGAGGTTGTAATAAATAATGTAGTAGATATTGAAAGTCAGACTTAGTGATGTTGGTGAAGAAAAATATAGTAAGGACTTGTTCAATTTTTCAGTCATGTCCTCTTTCTGAACCTATTTGGAGTTTCCTTAGCAAAAAAAAAAAAAAATACTAGAGTAGTTTGCCATTCTCTTTTCAGTTCATTTTACAGATGAAAAGCTAAAGGAAATAGGATTAAGGGGGACCTGTCCAGGTTCATAGAGTTAGTAAGTGTCTGAAGCAGCTTTGAAATCAGGTCTTTCTGACTTCAGTCCCAGTACAATGTCCACTTTATCAACTAGCTGCCCAGTAATGACATTAAGGAGGTAGAATTAATACGTTTTGGCAACTGATTGGACATGAGAATAAAAAAAAGGGAAAAGTCAAGAATAACCAAATTTCCATACCTTACTGGCTGAAATTATACTGATATCCTAGAAATAAATAATGAGGAGTTGGTGAGTTTAAAATAATTCTTAACAACAAAAAAAAATAATAAATACAATGCTTTTACTCTATAGATAGACATTTGCTTCTTCTTCTATCTTTATCTCCCAAGATAGGAGATTCAGAACCAAAGAGCTATGTAATAGAGTTGGACTAGGTTAGGACAGTTCCCCATTACATTGGATGAAAATGCAAAAAGAGGATGAGTCAGTTTAAGAAGCTATCTGGACAGGAGGAGGGAACTTAAAATAGAAGTGGGTTGACTATGACCAGGAGGACAAAATATTAGTAGGGTTGAGTCTAGCCTGCAGGGGTAAAGATACCCCAATCTACCTTCACCCAAAGCTTGCTGGGAAAACTGGAAATAGATGTAATGAGTTCTAGCAAAAAACAAAGGAATATAAAAAGTAACTGCTTTTGATGAAAAGAGCTCAAACTCTGAGTGCTCTCTAGTGATGGAAGAAAATATGGCAGCCTGCTAAAAAGGTGATTCTTAAGCATGTGCAGATCTGAGAAAGAGCTCTTCAAACCAGGTCCCCAGGCGGCTGATATCACACCAAGTAACTAGTACTACTTGATAAAATTTTTTCTCTGTTTTTAAGAGAAGCAATACTGAATTTATACACAAGTCTTTAGCAAATTTTTAGCTTTATTTGCACTTGGAGCTTCAAATTATGTTCTTGTATTTTTGCTTCTTATTGCTTAACAAAAATGGACAGTTATGTGGCACAGTGGATAGCGTGCCAGGTCTGGAGTCAAGAAGAATTTTCTTCCTGAGTTCAAATCTTGCTAGTCAGGTAACTGGATAAGTCACAAAAAAAGATTCTTCCTCATGTGACAAAATCTTTCCTCTGTGTTTAAGAGAAGCAACTCTGAATTTTACAAATGGAGAACTAGAGACATCTTTTTGAGTTCAAATCTGGTATTAGTCCCCATCTGGGTAAGGCTGCTCACACCACTCACAACTGTTTATCTCAGTTTCCTCATCTTTATGATGATCTGGAGAAGGAACTGGCAACCTCTCTAGTATCTTTGCTGAGAAAATCCCAAAAGGGGTCATGAAGAATTGGATATGACTGAAAAATGACTAAACAACGAAAGCTGAACAAAAAGTATTCAAAGTATGAAATATACTTTGAAAGGCCTTACATACTGAAATATATTGAATATTTTTAACATCAGGAAGAAAGTCATAAATTATATTCTATGAATTACATACAGTATAAAGTATATCACAAAATACTTGAATATTTTTGGAAATAAAGCATAAACTACTCAAAGCATTTCAAAAGTATAAAAAAAATCCATATTCAACTAGTTCTTGTTTTCTGCAAGGTACTGAAACAAAACACCACAATGAAATCAGTAGAAATAGTAGGTAGACAATGGAATATTATAATGTAGCTTTCCATTGGTCTCAAACCAACTGATGAGATATTAAGCTCTCAGCATCCTTTACCAAGCTGATTTCACAGCCTCTTCTAAAAGGCCTAAATGATCACACAGAGAAATTGACCAAGCAAAAAGTCCATAACCTTCACTGGACTGAATACAATCAAAGATTAAATTTCTCCTCCAAGTGATCTTTCCATGTTCCATGAACATGAACTCAACTCAACTAATTCCTGTGAGAGCTAATACAGTCCTGATTTAGTTCAGTTCACTCCATATTTTACTATGAATTTAAGTGCTTTTTTATGATTTCTTTCTAGGATTGTCACTTTGGCATATAATCTCTTCTATCTGGACTCAAACAGTTCCTGTCTGGCTTTTATCTTCTTGCTCATCTGGAACTAAATCAACAAACAGCTTGGCACTGTAAATCATTTAGTCTCACCATGGAGTTCTTTTCTTTTTTTTTCATTCCTTTTTTCCCCTTTATTTTTATAAATCACTTAGAAAATACTGTTAAGGCAGACAAAAAAAAAGAAAAAAAGACAGGTTGTCTTCCACCCCCCTTCTTTTCCCCTGAGAGGAGCAGAAAGAATGTTAAATATGCTGAATGCTGTACGGTGAATACAGAAGACCAAAGGGCCAGAACACTTTTGCAGCTACATTAAGTAGCAAATGGAGCTGCACAGAATTATTCAGCTTAGATTCAAGCTGAGCTGAACAAAGCCAATGCACCTCATCTTGCCTAACACAAGTTCTTTAGCATCTGGGTGAACTTCTACTTTACCACCTGTAAAGTTCTTTTGTGTTGCATCATCTTGTACATTATCTTATTATTTCATATGATTGAAGCTAAGTCATTCCCTCCACAAACTATCTCCAGGAAATAACTGAAGGTATTTTAAGGGATGGAGGTAGGAAGAAAAGCCAGCTATAGAATGTTTTCTACTTCCTCACAAAAACAAACAGAAATCATAACAAAATGAATCTATACATAATCTTTACATACAAGTTTAATTTTTAAATTATTTTTGGATATTTTCATCCTGGAATTTAAAGCCCTTTTCAAAACGGGTTCCATTGATCTTCCTAGGTTAATTTCAATCTGTTTCCAATCAATCTGTTTTACTTGCATTCCTACCAATGTGATATTTAATATCCTACTTCCCTCCTAAGTTATCCTCTATGAATGGATACAAACGATTTTTAATTTTCCTTCTTAGTACCTTTGACTTTCTCCATCTAGGTTCATTCTCCTCCATGATGCTTTTCCTTATTAGTAGTGTTTTCTCACTCCCAAAATTTACTCATGTTTTAAGTTCCTTTTCTGTTCTTTTCCTAGAGCATAATGCAGAACTTTGCATCAATTTAGCACTTAAAAAATATTTATTGAATTGAATAAAACAACCAACTTTCAGGCAGCTAGGTGGCACAGAGTGCCAAACCATGAGTCAGGAAAACTCATTTTCTTCAGTTGAAATCCAGTCTTAGACACTTAGTAGCTTTGTGACCCTGGGCAAGTCATGTAACCCTATTTGATTTAACTTACCATCTGAGGAAGCCATGCAAGTATCTTTGCCAAGAAAATCCCAAATGAATCAAAGAGTCAGATGTGAATAAAAACAACAATAAATTTTTCCTATCAGTTAAGAATGGATATGAATGCTAGAGACCCCTATTAATAATGTTTTATTCCTTTGGGTTCCTATGTTCTATCCTTCAATGATTACTAGAATGGGGTTTTGAATGATTAACTTGGAAGCAAGTGAGAGAACCATCATAAGATTTCATCATTTGATGTCTGTTAAATTTTACCAAAACATTCTCCCATCAAGATCAACAGGAAGGTATTGACTGAAACCTATCTTATTTATAGATGTGGAAATTGAGGTCCAGAACAGTGAAGTTTCTTACCAAGGTTACTTAGCAAGGCTAGTATAAACTAACCAAATCAAAATTTGAACCCATGTCCTTTATTTCCAGAGCTGGAAAATATAACAAAACTATCAATCTCCCCTTTGTGGGAGGATCATTTAATTCTCAACTTCAAGGAAACATTCCTTATTGTCATTATCTGAAGAACAGATCAAAGGAACATAAAGTCAGAATTGGATGTACGATAGCAGTCAGGGTCATCTAATTCAACAACCTCATTTTATACATTGGAAATTGAGGTCCAGAGAAATTATCTAAAGAAACAAATTTCTTTCTTACCTTTAAAATCTTCCTTTCTTCTTGACCCTTGTCTTCTACCTACAAATCTGTTCATTTCTCCACAAACTTTACCAAGAAAAATCCTTTTCTCCCTGCTACCTCTTTAAACTATCAATTTCCCTAGTCGCTATCAAACTTTTAGAAAGAGTTGTCTACATTCCATGCATCTAATTCTGCTCTATTCATCCCTGCCTCAAATACCTACATTGACTCTGCTTTTTCAAAAGTTGCCAAAGAAGATAAAAAGTGGGACAATATCATTGAATGAAATGTTATAAACAAATTGCCCAGTTTAATGTTATTATCTCATTTCTCATCATCCTTGGCTTCTATAATATTACTTTCTTGGTTTTCCTCTTTTCTGTCTAAGACCCTTGTCTCACTAGGTCCTATTTCCTTCTCATTCTTTCTAAGAATAGGTATCCTCAAAGTCTCTGACCTTGAACTTTTTCAATTTTTTAACTCAATCCCTTAGAAATTTCATGTACTACCATGGCTCCAGAATAAATAACCACAGTTAAAACAACAAAAACTCCTCCATCTTTTCTCTTTTAAATAGAATTTCCTTATGTTCCAATGTATTTATGAATCCTGCCCATATTTCTTTTTTATTTAAATTTATTTATTTATTTCATCCATATGCACATGTATATTCTTAAGTTACATAATTTCCTTCCACCTTGCTCAGCAGCAAAGTCAGGTTAGCATTGTACATACCTATTTTGATAAACATGTTTATAGATTAGTGATTTTCAGTATGAGGAATTAGGATCAAGGAAACGAGATACATAAGAGATAATTTTTATAAAGTGTTCAGATTCTGAAGATTTGGGTTTTTTTGTGTTATGTTTTTGTTTTGTTTTTATGTGTGTTTTGTTTATTCTTTCCATACTTCAAACTCAAAATATCTAAAACTTATTATCTTTACTCCCAAACTTCCTCCTGATAATATCCCTATTTCTTTTGCTACTATCCCAGACTCATTCACTCAGACTTGAAACCTCAGTATTACATCTCGTTTTCTTGGACTCCTTACCCTAGCTATGTTCTTCTGTTTCTACCATCTTTCACATTCTTCTTTTCTATTAGTACTATTATTAGCCCAATTCAGATCTGCTATCTATTGGAATAACTTCTTAATTGAACTTGCTTCCAGAATCTTTCTTTACCAACCTATCTTCTATAAGTTCTGAAATGAAAAAAGCAAAGTCCTAATGTCTATCACTGTGATTCTAGAGTTGCAAAATGGCTGATCATGCTCAAAAATAAATGTTAGCTACAGAATGGAATTAAGGTAACATTGATAAAAAGCCCTAGATGAGACACCAGGGACTCAGGAAGTTCTACCACAATCTCAACATCCATAGCTTTACAATTTATACTGATCACCAACCTTTCACAGGAATATATGTGTATAACATATAAACACATTACCTATACCATAAGTTTTGTCACCATAAAGGCATGTTGATCATAAACCTCTCACAGGAATACATACACACACATATCCACACACACATACACACACACACACACACACACACACACACACACACACACATACATAGACACACACACATATACACGTACCTGCATCCTTCATTCTGCCATCATCTAGGCAAGTATTGAAGTCTTCTATTACTGTATTTTTGCCTCCAAGACTAGAAAAACAGTATCATGACCACCTTGAGTGTCAGCAATAACTATGAGTCACAGTGCTGACCCCGCAGGGAGAATAAGAGAAGAGGGCAATCACTCTTCCAGGAAGAGTGCTGGTGCTTTTAAACTAGCTAAAATGTAATTAGTCTGTGTTATTAAGGTGAGAAAAGGCAATGAAAGATCTCTAGTTTTACTCAATTAGTCCTAGAATTTCTGCAAATGCAGATTGAATTATTGTGTGGGAAGCAAAAGAAGGAAGCATCTTTGACAAGGTTATAATCTTTCAGATTTCTCAAAAATCTTTCATTCCATGCCTATATATACATATTCATATACAGTTTATCTTTATCATTTAGGAATTCTATATTTGTGAATTAACCTTGTTTAAAAATGTATTTATAACTCCAAGGTACTTTCATGGTCATATGCAGACATGCACAGAGAAGTGAAAAGTTTGAGTCTAACTTTCTGTGCCCATTCTCAGTTGAGATCAAAGGAGATTCTTCCTTGTTTTTACTGCCCTTGACTGTAAACAAGTGTCCTTTTTGTGATCTTTTTAATGCTATGATTTTCTCTTTTTTTTGTTTTGCTTTTCATTAGTTTACAATGTTCCCCAAGAATGGTGCTAAAGTGCTATCTAGTATTCCTAAGTATAAGAAGGCTATGATGTACCTTACAAAGAAAATATATGTATTACATAAACTTCATTCAGGCAGAAGTTATAGTACTTTTGGCTGTGAGTTGTGTTAATGGATCAATATTGTGTTGACTATATAGACCTTAACTCCCAAGAATAATCAATTATATACAGTCTATACATATATATGCATATATATGTTGCAGTTTTCAGTCATATATAACTCTTTGTAGCCCTTTTTGAGAGTTTTCTTGCCAAAGATACTGGAGTAGTTTATTCTTCTTCCATTCATTTTCCAGATTAAGGAAACTAGGGCAAGCAAGTTTAAGTTACTTATCTAGCATAACATAACAAGTGTCAGAGGCTGAATTTGAACTCAGGGCCTCCTTACTCCAGTCCCCATCTTCTATCCACTGTATCGAATGATGCTCACACACACACCACACACACACACACACACACACATACACACACACACACACACACACAAACACATAGGGCAGCTCAGTGGTGCAGTAGATAGAGCACCAGACCTGGAGTCAGGAAGATATAAATTCAAATACAGCCTCAGACACTTGACATTTACTATCCATGTGACCTTGGGCAAGTTACTTAATCCTGATTGCCTTGTATCCAGGGTCATCTCCAGTCTCCAGTTATCCTGATCCATTTCTGATCACTAGACCCAGATAGCTCCAGAGGAGAAAGTGAAGCGGAGGGATTTGCACAGCACCACCCTACTCAAATCCAATTCACATGAAAATCATGGCATCACCTTCCTGATGTCATGGCCTTCTTCAAAAAGCAAGAATAAACAAGAAGAGGAACAACAATGTCTTTGTGTGTATGTGTGTGTGTGTGTGTGTGTGTGTGTGTGCGTATGCTATATATGCCTATATATGTAAAAGGGAATCTTATATTTAATTATATGGACCTAGGGATGGTGATGATGATCATCATCATCATCGTCAGCAGCAGCTGCAGCAGCAGCAGCAGCATCTTTCTTACCTCATTGGATTCTCTTAATGGAATAGAGGATGCTGATGGTCCATCATACAATTTCTCTTAAGAGGACTCAAAGGTCTTCTCCACTATATTTCACTGAATAATAGACATGAAAAGGGTTTTTCCAGCCTATTTAACTAGACACTTTGGAGAATTTCCCCTTCCTTGAGACTTTCTCTCTTGATTCTGTTTTAACAGTAGGAGAGCTTATTCTCTCTGAGTATTGTCTAGCATTTTCTAATCTGTATAACTTCTCTTATTTCTCTTTACTCTGGAATAAATGAATTTTATTTGCAATTCATTTGTAATGTTCTTCGTATAAGTTATATTTGGTAGGAAGAGAATCAAGTCTTTAGGTACAGTTTGTAGAAGTCAGTAGCAAACAGAAAAGCATTTTACATCTAAAAAATCATTTTTTGTAAGCTAGTAAAATTTAGATAAGTAAACAGATATAATTTTAATCTAGTATCCGTATCTTAGAGGAGCAGAACAGGCCAATCATCTGCTTCCCTATAGAAATCTCCATCTCCCTCTCTCTAAATAAAAATCAAAACATCCCTTGGAAAGGGGTAGGTGAGATTTCAGAGATATCTGTTCATGCCTATCTGCTTGCTGGCCATACTCAGATAAACCCATGTTGACAAATATGAAATGTCAAGTCCAAGGAATAGCAATACGTCATTATTTTACTATAACATAGAATGTGTGAGGGGGAGTAACAAATCTGACTGTGAAAATATTTAAATGATAAGCAGACACACACACACACACACACACATATAAAATGCTAAAGACTATGGTGGGGGGGTGAATCAAACTTCCTTGAAAAAGGTGTTACATGGTCATAGCACTACTTTAGGAATATAATTTTGATAGCTGAATGAAGGATGAATTGGGGGATCGGCAAAGACTGAAAGCAAAGAAACTAATTGGAAAGTTATTATAGTAATCAATGTGAGAAGTAATGAAGGCCTCAACATCAGAGGATAATTCAGGGATTCAGAAGTGTAAAATTCAGAGAGAACTGGCTGATAATGACTAACTTGAACAAATCAGTTTTGATATTAGAAGACTACTCACTGAACCCACTCCAGACTGATCAAACCAGATGATTAATTATATTACATTTCAGATTACCTAGTGCTCTGAATTGGGCATTCAGATTTATGTCAAAGGAATTAGAGCATCAAGGTCATTCAAAAATGTCAATGAATATTATCTATCTAGGAATAATTTCTTTTGTGAGGAAATTACAGTTTTTTCCACTGAGAAATTTGCTGCAGAAATTCAGGACAGAAACACACATATGTCAAACCATTTGGGCTAAGAAGGGATTTCCTAGCTTAGGAGTTATCCCCATGGCAACTCACCCTTTCCCACATTTTTGATATGACAAAGTTCAAAAGTTCAAGATCTGGACTTCTTGAGATACGATAATTTTTTGATGCTCTTCAGAAAGGGGAGAGGGTTGGCCCAGTTTTACTAAAGAACATCCTCCTTTGAGAGCAAAGTCAGTGAATTATTTGGATGGCTCAATTCCTATGAGAAGAAGATGCTCTTTCAGCAGTATCGAAATGTACTTGCCTTCTGAAGAATTCCAAACAGAGTGACAATACAAATCTAGTGTTATGTGTACAAGATATTGTGGAAAAATTACAAACCTTCAGAATCTAAAAAAGTTGCCCTAATGACAACCCCAAATTGAAATTCATTTCAAAAGAAGCTGATCTGTTATCTTAATACTTTTTGTTTTTCTATTTCAATTCATTAGTTTCTAATAAATTTTTGATGTCTTTTGCATTTACTATGAGATAAAATAAAGGTCATCCTATTCATAAGCATTACTATCTTAAATTCCTGTAAGGAATCTGGAAACTTGTTAACAATAACTGAGAAAACTTAGATATGACTCATATGTAAGACTTGCTATGGACATTTCCTAGAATGACTCTAAGAAGGGGCAATGGGTCAGAGAGAAAAAAATTACCCTCTTATGGCCTTCTCTAGGATTTTGCCCAGTCCCTGGGGGCCCAGAAACTGGTCTTATATAGGTTAATATTATATAGGTAGGAAGCTTCACTCCAAATTTTTCTCCTTTGTATATGCCAGGAAACACTGTAGGACAACTGTCAGTACAATTTCAAGTGGGGTAATGATTCCTTTAAATTCTTATTAGTATTAAATTAATTTAGTATTTAATTTTGAAATTAAATTCCTTTATTTTTTGTTCTGAGTAATATTGAAAAAATAGGTTGTAGAGGATGCTTGTTTTTTGGGTAAAGATTGAGCAACCTCACAGTCCTCCTAAACTCTAAGAATCCCAAGATAAAAATCATGGACTAATAAATAGTTTAAAGGAACTCTAGAGATCATCAAGTATAATCCTCTCATTTTATAGTTGATGAAATTAAAGACAAGAAAATTGAAGTGAGGTGAATAACTCCACACAAATAGTAATAGGGAGCTCATTCACCCAGTGTTTCCTGACTTCAAAACAAATGTACTTTCTGTGCTGATATGAAGCAGCATTCATTGAAGAGATAGCATGCTATAATAAAAATGGTGTTGACCTTGGACTAGTCATAAAAATGGCTGGCATTTTACAGTGTGCTTAAGATTTGTAAGGCCATATGTGTGTGTGTGTATGTGTGTGTGTGTGTGTGTGTGTGTGTGTGTGTGTGTTTGTGTGTAAAATCTCATTTGATTCTCACAGTACCCTGGAGAAATATATTCTAGTATTAACCCCTTTTACAAATGAAGAAATTGAGGCAGATTTGCCAGTCACACAGCTTTTCACTCTGAGATATATACTTTGAAATCAGGTATCCTGACTCCAAATCCAGAGAGAGAGAGAGAGAGAGAGAGAGAGAGAGAGAGAGAGAGAGAGAGAGAGAGAGAGAGAGAGAGAGAGAGAGAGAAGATGTAAACCTCACTTCCCTTTTTTTCTCCCTTTCTCCCCCTTCCACCACAATCATCATCATCAACATCATCATCATCATCATCTAAACCAACCATAAGTAGCCATGACCAAATCACTTTTCTCTGAGTCTCAGTTTCCATATATATCAAATGTAATTCTTGTCTGACTTACTACATGGTGTGTGATTGTTAGAAAAGCATTTTGTGAGTTATAAAGTGCTATGCTGATGTGAGTTTATATTGCTATTTAGCACCAAGACTCTTCACTCTTCTACCAGCTCCCAGTGTTCATATTTGTAGAGAGTGTTCTGTTTCAAAGTTTTTCTGGGTTGCCTAGAATTTTAAAATTGTATTATTAAACTTGGATTTCTTGTGTTTTTCCTAAAAAGTTTTTTATACTGATTCCTTACTATTGTTGTGGCAGTTATGATGGAGGTATCATTGCATAATAGTATTTCCAGGACCTATTATTAGCTGGAGCTGGTACCTTTGACCATTACTCCATCAACTTTCTACAGAGAAAGAGAGACAGATATATAGATATACTTATATATCTATCTGTATAGATATGTATATGATATATATATATGGAGAGAGAGAGATGCAATTCATACATACAAGAAGCTTTCTTGCTAAATGGATTTTGATGAAATTTGATTTTGCAATCTAGAGTGGAAATAACACAATAGGGAGAGACTCGAAGGCAAGAATGAGGCGGGGGAGGCAGGGTGGAAAGGCCCTCTTTGAAGACAGAGCTCTGTTACAGACCACAGAAAAAGAATGAAACACAATCACTCAAAGAGCAGTTCACAAAGGTGAGAGACCCAGGCAAAGAGAACAGGAAAGAGACAGCAGCTTATAGAGAAAGTTATTTAAAAAGGGGAAAAAATACCTTTTTATAAATTCTCTGCAGATCAGTGAAAGGGAGTAGCCATCCATGTCAGCCCTAGGTTGGAAGACTGTTTAACTATTCTCCTGGGAATCAGGCCTATCTGACCAACATGCATTTCCCCTTTCAGTTAGTTCTATAGTGTCACTTTTTGCTTGAAAACATTCTACTTTTCTGTAAATGTAAAACATTCTGTAAATTCCTTGAGGGCAGGAATTGTTTTGATATTGTCTTATATTCCTAGCATCTAATGCAGTGCATAATAAATGATGTTCATAATCAATCAGCTTTTCATACTAAGCTCTCAATTGAGAAATGGCCTGGTCATGAGGATAAAGAGCCAATCTCCAAATGTGCTCAACCCTGTTCTCACTGTGCTTGACTCACCTCTGATGAAGTCTGGCAAGGTAATCTTGCACAAGTAACAACCTCTTTACTTGAAAACTATCCATTACAGAATAAGTGCTAATCTGCTTTAGTAAGGGTTTATTTACTCGGAGTTTTCTCTAAATTGACTGATAACATAAACCGCCCCCAAAAAAAATGGTTAACAACAACAACAACAACAACAATAATAATAATTATTATAATTATTATTATTATTATTATTTTATAACATTTTGAAGCTTTCAAAACACCTTACAAATATCCAATTTTATTCTCTTAACAATTCTAAAAGTAAGGCGCTCTTATCTCCAATTTATTGATAAGGAAACTGACTCTGAGAAGGTTAAGCAACTTTCTTAGGATCATACTAGTTTCTGAGGTGGGATTCAAATTGAGGTCTTTTTGATTCTAAAGTCATGCTCCATACACTATACCACCCACCCTGAACCATCTACTTGTTAGGTGAATGCATTCTATTGCCATAAAAATTTACAAAACCAGATTTTTTTCACAACCAGTTGGGACAGGCATTACTTTATATAGACAGAGAATCATTCTCTCTTTTCCATACACAAATAGACTTATTCTACTGTGTGTAACACATCTTTTTTAAAAGGGTTAAGCGAGCATCTTTGAAGAAGCAAGAGGCAATTCTCTGCGGAACAATTGTGATGTGGTCAGTATTTGATCAACAAGCAGGAACCTGGTTATATGATGTTAGAAAACTCATTCACAATTCCTTTGTGGGCAGTCTGTTTGGGAGTATATATGAATAATAGAAAAGCAAATAAGTATATGAAACTCACATGAAGTAATAAGATCGTGAACTCATTTACAGCAGAGACTGTCTTTTGCCTCTTTTGGTGTCCCCTGCACTCAACATAGAGGGGCACAATGTAGGCACTTAACAAGTTTAGTGATTAAGGAATGAGTGGACAGAACATTCTTCTGCAAAGGGCACTGGGTATATCACTCCTTCCCAAAATATATGTGCCTAAATTGTAGTCAGTATGTTACAATAAAAAAATATGTAAAAAAAAATTAAAGATATGATAATATATATGCTAATAAGGCTGCCTAACAAAGATTGATTCTTATCAATGTATACCATGCAGAAGTAACCTCTAATCCTAAGGGTTATAGGGACTTGATATTAAAAGGAGAATATTTGCTCGTCATTCTGAAAGAGTAGAGACATGAAGAGCAAAGATGAGGTCGTTTTAAATAAAACATTAGGTAAAAGAATATGAGGAAGCTGGAGAAAGAGATAGAATAGAATGATTGATGAAGGTTGTAAAAGAGCCAGAAAAAATTATGTAAACTGACCAGAGGCTAGAAAGTCAGCTTAAAAGGGCCTGAAAGTCATTAGGAAAAATTTTTCAGGCAGATGGAAAAAGGGCTGGAAAAAATCAACTTGAGCTACTGATAAGCCACCAAAGCAAGCAACTAGGTGACTGATACAAGAATAGTTCTGATCCACAACCAAGTTGGGGACCCAGGGCTAGCTTGTTTTTGTTTTTGTTTTTGGAGAAAGACTTTTTAACTTTCTCTGAAGAAGAGGTCCAGTGATGAAAATGACCTGGGAATTTTCTTTCTAGAACTGAACCCATCTTTTTTATGTGCGATGGACCCATTTGACAGTCTGGTCAAACCTATGGACTCACTTCTTAGAATAATGTCCTTAAAAAAAACATAAAATGCAGAGGATTACAAAAAAATTATATTCAAATGTGGATGTCCGAAAAGAAAAATTAAATTCATAGATCCCATATTAAGAACTTTTTTGTCTAGAAGCTGAACCAGATTCATTTTATCACATGATCTTATGCTAGAAACCATGAAAACACAATAGGAAAAATCAAATCTAATGCTGAAACAGACATTGTCAGATATATAATAGTGACAGGATAAAATTACTCTTTTCATAAGAAAATCTTTTTTTTTCAGGACAGCCAGGCAAAAGTCACATTTTTAAATGGCATCTTAATGCCACTGTGGAAGACTAGCAGAATCTACAGATAACAGCCTCAAAATCAGGAAGACCTGCATTCAAACCCTGCCTCTGATACACACTGGCTGTGTAACCCTGTGCAAGTCATTTAACCTCTTACATAGTTGTTCAGACAACTCTCTAAAAATAAGAATTTTGCCATGAAGGTCCTGAAGTATTTTAGTAGAGGAAATGTCTTTGAGTTCCCCTTGCCAGTGAAATCACAAATCCAATCTTTACCCCATTTTGATGCCATAAAACACAACTTTGTTTTTACAACTCAGAGCTGTTTTAATTATATATGTGTGCATGCATGTTTATATGCATGCATTCACAGATATATTTACATGTACTAAAGTCATATCATATTTTCTATAAATGCATGAATCCATATATAATTCATACACTGTTGTATGTATATATACGTATATATGTACATGTGATTTCATAGCACTAAAGGTTTTACAAGTCAGTTGTTTTAATTCTGTTTCTTTGTGTAGTTATACTCATACACAAATATATTTACATGTAAATAAAGTCACATTACACTCATTATGAATGCATACATGTACCAGTATGTGTCTATATATAATTTATACACTGCCATACTTACATATATGTATGTATATGTATATGTATGTACATGAAATTTCTTAGCATTAAGGTTTTGGCGTTGTGGTTTGGGGGAGGTAATTTGGCTTAAAACTTGTAAGTGTCTGAGGGTGGATTTGAGGAGAGGGTGGTCTATTTTTTCTGATCCTAAATAGAGCTTCACTAACCTTCCTGATCAAAATCTATCCATATGTATCAGTTTCACATATTTTATATTTTACAAAATCTCATGTCTTTTTTGTAACTTTAGAATCAAAATTTAGAACTTGAGGGTCATCTAATGCAAATCCCTCATTTTACTGATAAGAAAACTGAAGAGCAGAGCAGCTAGGTGGTGCAGTAGATAGAGTACCAGTCCTAGAGTCAGGAGCACCTGAGTTCAAATCGACCTCAGATACTTAATAATTACTTAGACCCGGGGCAAGTCACTTAACCTGATTGACTTGTTAAAAAAAGAAAGAAAGAAAGAAAGTTGAAGAGCAGAAAGTTAAATGAATTGTCCCAGATCTGCAGACCTTCATTTCCAAGAAGACCACGACATCAGGGAGGTGATGCACAAGCACAGGAGTTGGATTTGAGTGAGAGATGCTGTGCTAAGTCATCAGCCTCACTTTCTCCTCCAAAGCCATCTGAGTCCAGTGGCAAGATAAGAACCAGGATGACTGGAGATGGCCCTGGATGTGAAGCAATCAATGTTAAGTTACTTGCCCAAAGTCATGCAGCTAGTAAGTGATAAGCACCTGAGACAGGATTCAAACTCCCATCCTCCTGAATCCAAGACCAGTGGTCTATCCACTGCACTACTACAGAACTACAGCAAAAGGCAAAATATAATTTTGACCTCAGATCCGGTGACTCTTAAGTTCAGCAAATTTCCCCCTCTATCATACTGCCTCTCTTGTGGGAAGGTCGCTTCTATTTCCCTAGTTAATTTGCTCGATTTCATAGTTGTCACAGTTTTCCAGGTCAGAGATTTTTCCGACAGTCTTTTTACCTTTTCTAACCCTTGTTAGAATGTTCTAAACTAAAGAGAGTCCTGCAGTGGGGAGTTTCAAACCTTGTAAAAGAGAATGATGCAGGTAACATTTGAAAGGAGCAAAGAGGCTCTGAAATACTTTGAACTTCAAATAAAAATGAAATCGTTGTGTTTGCTTTGGCTCCAGCTGAGATCAGGGCCAGGCATTTTTCCCCTTGTGTATCCATCAAATAACTGCAGAACCATGTGACTTTTCAATTAACTTTGTGACACAGCCTAATGTTTAAAAGTAAAGGAAGGAGGGAAAGAAAGGGAGGAGAAGGGAAGGAGAGAAGGAGGGAAAGAATGAAGAAAGGAAGACAGGAGGAAAGGAAGAAAGGGCAATACATTCATTGTTTACAACTTTCTTTTCTAGCACTTCCCTTTAGAAATCACATCCTAGAAAATAATTCCTTTTCTCTTTATCTGTCCAGTGCCTAGCATAGTTCCTGATACACAATGGAAAGTAAAAATTGTTTGTTGATGAACCCTATTTATGACAATTAATATAAACTCTATGCTGACACTATAAATAATACAAAAGCAATTTTCACTTTATGATTCCTTAATCTATCATTCTGTTCATGCCCAAATTCAGAGAGAAAGAAAAGTGAACATTTCTGTATTCACTATTTCAGGGAAAAAGCATTTAAAACTTGCTCCTCCTAGACACTTGCCTTTTACCTGCTCCAGTTCCATGGGACACAGGGAAACCTGACTCATGGACCTCTTCAGAGTAGGGAGAATTCATTTTTCTATAGCTACTGCTCTCATTCACCTTTGCAATTTTGACATACAGCAGTACTTATTTTCCTGAAAACTATCATCCCTATATCAAAGAATTGAGAAAAACCCCTACTTACTCCAGCCTTTTACTGACCCTAGTCCCTGCATACCTCTTCCACTATTCTCTTTGAAATTCCCTTTTATTAACTTACTGGTGGGTCTACCTGCCTCAAGTCTCTCCCTACTCTAATCCATCAGCTGCCAGAGTGATTTTCCTAAAGCACAGTTCCAACCCTGTCACCCCTCTACTCACTAGAGTCCTGTGGCTACCTTTCACATTAAAGATCAAATACAAAATCTTCTGCATAATATTCAAAGTCAAGCAAAGTCCTTTTACCCCCATCCCACCCCCACAGACAATACATACACATCTTGTAGTCTTCTTCCTCAATTTATACAGGTCTACTTGCTCTTCCATAAACAAGACACTCCATCTATAAAAGAGATCAAAGGGGAGGAGTTCTAAATGTATGGGCTAAGATCTTATTTTAACTATATCGAAACTCATTTAGAGGGGAACTAGGTAGCGCAGTGGATAGAGCACCGGCCCTAGTGTCAGAAATATCTGAGTTCAAATCCGGCCTCAGACACTTAATAATTACCTAGCTTGGTGACCTTGGGCAAGCCACTTAAACCCACTTGCCTTGCAAAAAAACCTAAAAAAAAATCATTTAGGAAGAAATAACTAGTAGCAAAATAAGACTCTAGTCAAACTTATAATTAGGCTGATCCTCATTTATCTTCATTCACTTTGGGCACAATAATTCTTTAGGTAGATTTTTCAAGACAAATCAGCTAGACATTAAAAAGGATCAAGTTTAGAAATTTTTATTTAATACATGTCTGTGATCTGTGATTTTTCTGTTTTTCTTACAAATTACAAGACCTGAATCCAAGAAGTTATGCATTTAAATTTGGCTTCATATACTTCCTAGATATGTGAACCTAAGTGAGTCAACCTTTATCACAATTTGTTCAACAACAAACTGGGATGATAATAACACCTACCTGCTAGGGTTGTTGGGAGGATCAAATGGGATAATATTTGTAAAGTATTTAGCATAGTGCCAAACACAGAGTTAACACTTATTTGTTTTCTGCCCTAGCAGGTGAAGTCATATGAATATAGCCCTATATAGCAATCACTGACTTCAGGGTACACCTTTAGCCAGGGCTTTTCATCTAAGAAAGGCAGTGTCTCCTACCTTTCCAATCAGTTTTCCTATTGACCCTCCCGGCATTTGCTGGCTGAAGTTTTTATGAGAATGAATAAAACTGCCAGGAAGTCCTGAAATCCTTGGGATCCAAAAACATTCCTTTTGGTTGACAGGCTGAAGAAAGTCAGATACCAAGAAGATTTAAGAGTTTGATGGACTGGAGAAGAGATTTGTAAATTAGTGGCTACCAGAATTGGGCAAATGTCTGGACAACTTAATCAGGAAGTTGTGGTTGTACAAACAGACTATTAGTTTGGGGGTTTTTTTTATTCTTATTCCAAGTCTTAAATAGCAATAGTATTTATTTTCATCCAGAGAATTTTGAGGTTGGAATCATTTAGTATAGATGGATCCATGCTCGATCTTACCACATCCCCATTATAGAGATGAGTAACCTGAATTTCAGACAAGCTCAAGCATATGAAACAAGGAAAGGTGAAGCTGATATTTAAATTTAGGAACTTTTCCTCTACAAAATGATGGATTTTCTGAGTCATATGAGTCATGTCCAATTCTCCATGACCCCAGCTGGGGTTTTCTTGGCAAAGATACTGAAGGGGTTGGCCATTTTCTTCTCCAATTCATTTTACTGATGAGAAATTGAAGCAAAAATGGTTAAGTGATTTTTCCACTGCTAAGTTAGCATCTGAGATCAAATTTGAACTCAGGTCTTCCTGACACCATGACCTGCACTCTTATCAACTGCATTCCTAGCTTCCCAAATGATGGATAACATAATTTACATATTTCTAATATAAAATTTGACATTTCAAAATTTTGAAATCTATGGATTCAATTGTCCTCAGTCTAACTCCCCTTTAATGAGATGACGTGCATTTCCATTCTTCCTATTCTCTACAGGCTCTCAAGCTTGTATTGAATTAGTGAAGAGTCAGACATGACTCAACAATGACAAATTATTGTTATTAAGTGATAGTTTACATGCTAGCTTATATATTATCCTAGAGGAAATAGTTACTAAAGATTTTTAAACAGGGGAAAATAAAAGTAGACCTATGCTAGAGGAAGTTTACTTTGGCTATCTTGTGTTTTTAGATGAGGAAGAGAATGGAAACAGGGACATCAATCAAGAGGCTATTACACTTATCTGGACAAGAAGTCTAGATACCAATCACCTAGCACAGAGAAAAGCAATATGCATAGTGGGTCCTTATATGGTTAGCAGAGCAATGAAAAAATGGCTTTTCTTTCAGTAGATATCATATAGAACTCTATATTAATTCCATTTGGAGCAGTGTGGAGGCTCAGATTTGAATGAATAAGATCTAAACAATTCATAGTTCATATGGAGAATTAGAAATTAGACACTGAACCTACCATGAAGAACCCCTGGATCTGCTTATTTTTATACTGGGAGAAGTGGCTTAGGTAACAATAGGCCTGGATTCTTGTTCTGCTTCTAGATGAACGATCTTGGGTAAGTGCCATCAACCTTTCTGGCTCTCATTTTCTGAGATCTAGAATGAAAGAGTTAGGTCTCTAAGGTCATTCATTTTATGGTATCAGGTATAACTCTCTTTATAAGTTTCTAGAGTGCTAAATAAATCCAGAAAAAAATAACTGATGCATTCAAAGATCTGACAGAAATCACATTTTCAATGCCACCCTCAGTTTATATATTCCATCCCATGCACAACCCCTTTAGATTCTTTTTAGGCTAATTATCTGGATCTTTGGACTTTACCTTCTTGGTTACCTCTTGAGAAGCAATATGAAATAATCATAACAAACATTTATATAGAGCTTATTATGTACAAGCACTATACTCAGTGTTTCATAATTATCTCATTTGATAGAAAATAGCAAATGAGTCCTGGAGCTAGGAAGATATATTGAAATCTCATTTTTCTGAGACTACCTGTGCCTTATTCTCTCTAAGCCTTAATATTTTCATCAGTAAAAAAAGAGTCTAATAATACTGTTAGATCTTCCTAATAGTGCTGTTGTGAGTTTCTAAATAAGCTAATGGATAGCAAACAGTTTACTAACATTAAGGTGCCATATAAATATCAATTATTCTTTTCATTGACCACTATGTAATTCTGAAAAGAGGAAGAAAAAGATGGGTCTTGTGGGATGTTGGCCAGCACAAACTAGGTTGACTCTTTTGAAGCACATGCTGGAGAATCTTTGCAGGGACCAGAACATCTTGGGTCTATAATTTTGTTTAGATGTGTGGCATTTTTAAAAGGTCAAGAGACATAATTTATGGGTAATTTGATAATTCCAGCATGTTTATTAATAAAAGGATGGCCATTTGACCATGTCTCTCTTACACCAAAGATAATTATGCCCGTTGGAATAATTAATCAGTTCTGATTAATAATTAATGAGAATGAATATTACAATGAGAGACAATCTATTCAAAAGAACTTTTACTATGTCATCCTTCTAAGAAAATAAGAGCTTTGGGCAAATCAGGAGGTGGGGAACATTTTTTTGTCAAGGATAATTTGAATATTTATAACATCTTTCAAGGGCCATACAAAATTATCAACTTAAAAATTAGCCTGCTATATTTGATCAAACATTTAATTAATGTGCTCCTAAAAAGCTCCTGGCTTTAATGAATTTTGAGTCCCACCTGAGGTTAACTTGACAGCACCAGAATAAATGATTTTGTGGGTCTGTCTGATTTGACCTCTGGGCTGGACATTCCTATCTCTGATCTAAAACAAAATATCCCCCATCCAGAGCAGAAGGTAGTTTCACCTTATATTATCTAGTAGGGTGGAGTAGTACTTCCCAGAATGAAGAGAAAATTAATCCTATCTTTCATCAACCCTGTCCCTGAGAGGCTGAACAGGGAAATAGGACAGGAAAAAAATTGGGATCTCCCCAAGTTTAATAATTGACTGTGAATATGAGAGAGAAATAATCATTTCCGTCAGTAGCCACCTCTGCTTTATTTTGGTATACTCAATCAGTGATTGAGCAGAAAGAGTGAGTTAGAAGATTTAGATTTCTGTCTTTTTTCTTTCCTGTTTCACTGTCTCATCATTTCTCTGACCCTCAATTTCCTCATCTGAAGAGGATAATATTTAATAATACTTAATGGTAACAGGTAATTCAAATCTCAAAGATATACCTCTTATGAGCCTCATGATACCCCAAAAGATCTTTGTATATTATCTCTCTCTTATTTATAAGAAAACTGAGCTGTAATGATATTAAGTGATTTCCCAAAATCACATCTCTAAGAAGTATCAGAAGCAGAATGTGAATCAAGATCTTCCTGTCTCCAGATTTAGCTGTTCACTTATCCCCAAGGCAGTTAACAGCTGGAATCTCTCCAACATTTGCAGTAGGCAACTTTGCAGCAATGTATGGATCACAGAATTCAGACCTAGAGAGGATATGAGAGATTACTTAACTTCCAATCCATTCATTTACAGCTGAGACTTAGTGACCTAAAGTGATATTTCTAGGATCATGATGGTTTTACAAACAAGTCTTCTGATGCCAAAACAGTGCTATTACCACTATATACCACTGTGATGATCCTAACACTAAGCATATTCACATTACTTCTCTATCACTATTTCATTATCTTGGAGTCTTATACTTGACATTCACTAGACATGTAACCCAGTCAAGTCTCCTTGCCTGTAAAATGGAATGATTCTCCATCATCATTATTTCAATTCAATTCAATAAACTTTAAGAACCTCCTATGTGACAAGATTGGTTCTTGTCTTTCAAAGAAGACCAAATGACATCACTATATTTGAGACAAATTACAATGGATCCTACTGTGGCTGATCAGACCAATATGGGCTTGGAATACTCTATCACAGGTTGGGCACAAATAGACCATGTGAACATCTGTGGTGGGTACTCTAAACTTATAGATGTCATAATTCCTTTGAGCTGCTTCATTTCTGCCTTCCTCATAGAGTACAATCACTGATGTCTGCCATGCTAGGCAGTCCTGTCTCAGTGTCTCCTATGCTGAACAATCAATTCTAAAATTCTTCAATGAGACCTTCACAGTATCTCAGTATTGCTTCTTCTAAACCCTTTGTGAGCACTTACCCTGTGTGAGTTCTCCATAGAATAATCTTTCTTTGGCAAGCATATTTCTGGTCCACCTTAACTGTTGGAATGCTAGGCAGTTTAAGTTCAAGAAAGAACCTCAGTGTCTGGCATTTTCTACTGCCAGGTGACCTTAATTAAATGGAAGTGATTCAGTTTCCTGACATGGCACTGGTAGACTGGTAGTCCAGGTTTCACAGGCATATAGCAATGAGGTCAGCACAATGGCTCTGTAGACCTTCAGTTTAGTAGTCAGTCTAATACCTCTTCTCTCCCCTACTTTCTTTTGAAACCTCACCAAAACTGAGCTAGCTCTGACAATGCAAGTATCTACTTCATTGGCAATGTGTACCTACTTGGAAAGGACACTTTCAAGGTAAATGAACTTGTCTACAGTACTCAAAACTCCTCCATTTTCTGTAATCAATGGTTCCACATATGGATGATATGATGGCTGACAAAGACCTGTGTGTTCTTGGTGTTAATTGTTAGACCAAAAGTAGCACAAGCAGCAGAGAATGGATCCATACTTTGTTGCATCTCAGCTTCAGAGGCTGCATTGAAGACACAATCATCTGCAAACAGAAGACTTGTAGCCTTTTCAAGTTAAAGAATTTGCAAGAAGTGTGGTAGCCATGTTCATCTTCAGTGAAGGCAGTTTGATAACATGACTGAAAATATCATGCTAAAAAGTTTGGGATCAAGGACACATCCTTGTTTTACTCCATTGGTGACTGGAAAATCTTGAGAGCATCATCCACTATATAGAAACCGGTCATTTTTCTGAAATTTTCCAGGTTATATGGCCTGAAGAGGTTATCCCCCAAGAATTCAAGAATGCCTCTATCATCCATCACTAAAAAGTAAAGCCTTTCTGAAGTCACATTGGTGCTCAGGAAGGTCACCAACTTCCAGATCAGTCTACTGAGAAGGCTTATAGAGAAGGACTCTGGACAGAATCTTACCAACAATGACTGAAAAATAAATATCCCTGTGATCCCTTTACTTTTATAGAGATGGATGATAGAGGCATCCTTGAATTCTTGAGGAATAATCTCTTCAGGCTTTGAGGGTTTATGGAAAATTATGTCAAAATTTGATTACCCAAAGAAGTGCATCAGTATTGTACATCAATCTCATGAAGGCATGCATGTGACAGGAACTGGGTTATTAAAGAAGGATATGATAGGAGACAAAAAAACAGCCTTGACCTCAAGAGCTTACAATTTAATGGAAGAGAGACAGAATGTGAACAAATATATACAAAGCAAGCTATTTATAAGCTTAATTGGAAATACCTGGATGAGGGAAAGAACTAAAATTAAAAGGGATCAGGGAAAGCTTTCTATAGATGGTGGGATTCTAGTTGGGACTTAAAGGAAGCCAGGGAGGTCAGTATGCAGAACTGAGAAGTAAGATCATACCAGACATGGGGGATAGCCAGAGAGAATGACCAAAGTTGAAAAACGCAGTTCCTGTTTGTAGAACTGTGCTCAGTGTCGTTGGATTAAAGGGTACATGTCTGACAATAGACTGTAAAAAGACTGTAAATGTTATGAAGAATTTAAAGTGACAAAGAAGAAATATTGTAGTTATGCATGGAGATAATAGGAATCAACTGAAGGATATTGAGTAAAGGGGGATGGAGCCACATAATTGGACCTGCATTTTAGGAAACTCACTTTGGTAGTTAAATAGAGAATGGATCAGAGTGAGGAAAGACTGGAGGCAGTCAGAACAGATATGAGGTGATGAGGGTCTGCACTAGAATAGTGGAAGTGTCAGAAGGGGGCTCATTCAGAAGATGTTGCAAAAGTGACATTGACAGCCCTTGGCAGGAGCTAGTCTATCTGGAGTGAGAGATAGAAAGAAATTCAGAAATTCTGCATCCTGGGAGGTTGATATTATCTTTCATCATCATCATGGTCATTGTCATTGTCATCATTGTCATCATACTTATATAGTGCTTTAATATTTGAAAAATCACATCTCATGTGATCTTTACAACAACTCCAAGTGGAGGATACTATTATTATCCTCATTTTACAGAAAAGGAAAGTGAGGGGGAGGAGCCAAGATGGCAAAAGGAGAAGAGTCTCTCCTAGGTGTTCTCTCCAAAATATTTCAAAAAATCATAAAATTATGACTCTAAATTTTCAAGAGACAGAACCCACAGAGGGATCCAGTGAGACAATTCTCCAGCCCAAGGTAACCTGGAAAAGAGTGGGAAGGCTGTGTTCCATGGGGTGGAGGGGTGACAGCCATGCCAGAGTGACCGAGCTTCAGCCTTCTGGGAACAGCCTCAGGGTGCCTGAGTCCCTTGGAGCCCTGGCTCCTGGCAACAGAAGCAGTTTCCTAACCTGTCACCCCAGGGAGCACCATGCATAACCTAGAAGATGAGCAGGGAGACTTCTGCCAGAGTAAGCATGAAGCCAGGGTGAGCATGGCCCTCCTCAGCACAGCCCAGATCCAAGGAAATGGAAGCAAGCCTATGGAGCCATCCAGCAGCAGCCACCTGCTCCCTGACCTCTCAGCCTATGGAAGGTAAGAAAGTAGAAGGAGACTGTCAAGGTCTGTCCTCTGTCCTTTGGACAAGACTCTGGGGCTTTGACCATATTCAGACCCTGGTCCCAGTCTGGGCCCTGGAGGGATGAGCTTGTGGCCATTCAACAGACCAGTAGAGCCTCACATACTTAGGTGCTTGTGGGGAGGTCCCAATAATACTCAGCTTCAGGAAGCACCCCAAAGCCAGGCACAGATTGGGGAAATGAGTAAACACAAAAAAAAGGAACCTGACCATAGACAATTGCTTTTGTTCCATGGAGGACTAAAATACACAATCTGAAAATGAGAAAGTCCAAGCTTCTGCACCTAAAGGCTCCAAGAAATGTAGAAATATGTCAGGCTATGACAGAGCTCAAAAAAGATTTTCAAAATCAAGTAAGGTAGATAGAAGAAAAATTGGGAAAAGAAATGAGAGATATGCAGGGAAAACGTGGAAAAGAAGTCAGCAGCTTAGTCAAAGAGATCCAAAAAAAGTTGAAGAAAATAATGTTAAAAACCAGCTTAAGTCAAATGGATAAAACAGTTCAAAAAGTTATTGAGGAGAAGAATGCTTTAAAAAGCAGAACCAGCCATATGTAAAAAGAGATAAGAAAGCTCTCTGAGGAAAACAAATCCTTCAGATGTAGAATGGAGCCAAAGGAAGCTGTTGATTTTATAAGAAGTCAAGACACAATTCTTCAACACCAAAAGAATGAAAAATTAGAAGAAAATGTGAAATATCTCATTGAAAAAAAACAACTGATCTAGAAAACAGATTCAGGAAAGATAATTTAAAAATTATTGGGATACCTGAACGTCATGATCAGGAAAAGAGCCTTGACCTCATTTTTAGGAAAATTTGCCCTAGAAGCAGAGGACAAAATAGAAATTGAGAGAATTCACCAATCTCCCCTGGAAAGAGATCCAAAAAAACCACCCAGGAATATTATAGCCAAGTTCCAGAACTCCCAAGTCAAAGAGAAAATATTACAAGTAACCAGAAGGACACAATTCAAATATCATGGCACTGCAGTCAGGATCACATAGGACTTAGCAGCAACTACATTAAGGACTTCTAGGGCTTGGAATATAATATTCCAGAAGGCAAAAAAGCTCAGCAAAACTGAACATCCTCTTCCAGGGGGAAAAGATGTACTTTCAATGAACCAGGGGAATTTCAATTGTTCCTGTTGAAGCAACAAGAACTGAACAGAAAGTTTGAGCTTCAAATACAGGATTCAGGTGAAGCATAAAGAGTGGAGGAGAAGGGTAAAATAGGAGGGACTTAATGATGATGAACTGCATGTATTCCTGCATAGAAAAATGATGCTGATAATACTCATGAAACTTCTCATTAAAAGCAGGTAGAAGGAGCTTTTATAGATGAAGCATAGGAAAGAGCTGAATTTGAAGATATAATATATTGTAAAAATGGAGCCAATGACTAAAAGGGAAATGTAATGGGAGTAAGAGAAAGGAGAGATGGAATAAGCTAAGATATTTCATGTAATTAGATTTTTTTATTCCAATGAGCTATTGCAATGATATGGAAGTGGGGGAGGTGAGGGGGAATGAGGGAACTTTCACTCTCATCAGAGGTGGCTCAGAGAGGAAACAGTATATATATACTCAATAGAGTATAGACATCTAGAGTAAAAAGGAGAGGAAGGGGGACCGGAGGAAGGTGGGGTGAGGATGTGAGTGATGAAGGAGAGGGTGGACCGTGGGAAAGATTAGTCAGATATAATACATTTTCTTTTTTACTTCTTGCAAGGGGCTGAGATTGGATGGCCTGTCTGGGACTACAGGGCTGGGTGGTTGCTGGGCCTTAGGGGTGGTATGTGGACTCAGGGCCTCTTGGCCCCAGGGCCAGTAATCAGTCTGATGTGCCATTCAGCGACCCTACAACACATTTAAGAAGAGGGGCAGAGTGAAAGGAGAGAGAAAATATAGTATATGGTAGTGGGGAGGTATGAATGAAGGGAATTGAGATCAGCAATGGCTACAGTGGAAAAAATATGGAAGTAGCTTTTGTGATGGACTTATAAAGATTGTGATCCACCCACGACAGAGCTGGTGGTGTTGGAACACAGACTAAAACACATTTTTTATTTTTTTCTCTCTACTTTATTGCTCATGAGGGTCTATATTTTTAGGGGGAAGGGGTATTATGTTTAATCTTAAACAAGAATATTTTAGTAATGTATAAAAACATCATTTGTACAAATATATATATATATACATATATATGTATAAAATAAAATAAAAAGAAGTTGTTAGCAGCAACATTTCAATCTAGGGGCAAAACTAGAATGTTAGTGTTAGATGAGTTTTTGAAACTAATCTAGTGTTAACAAATTTACTTTACTGCCTTTTCACAGATGACAAATAGGATGATTGGGAGGTCATAGGTCAGGAGTCAGAAAGGGCAGGAATTTGAGTCATTTAAGTGACCATCTATTAAATAAAACATTTCTCCAGAATTGAAGAAAAATGTTTGATGATAATAAATAGATTACTATAATTTTTCTGGATGGAGAAAACAAATGTTTCAATAACTAGTGTTTCACAATTGAAAAGTCATGTGTGTTATGTCTACATTATACTGTATATTTATAATTAAAGGACCATTAAGTTATTGTTTTATATTATATCATATTGTGATAAGAGTATGCTAATGAATGGTTTAAAAAAAAGAAGAGGAAACTGAGAGTTGTCCAGGGCCACAATAGCTGGTGTCTAAAGTTGGCTTTGTACTCAGGTCTTCTTGATTCCAGTGCTCTATCCAGTGTACAACCAAGCTACTTCTTAGTGCTTACCTCCTAGCAGTTGCTTAAAAAAATTCATTGATCATGCATTCTTGTTAGTATCAATCATCATCAATCATCACCTCACCCTCAAAGTACTATAGTGATGCTTCACTGTGGCAGGGTGGTGACCTCAGTCCTTGAAGACTGTTGAGGTAGCAGAGTGAATGCTATTAAATCCTATTAGTATGAGAAGTCTTCAGATACAGATTCAGTGATACATTGTAGATTGTCATCCAAGAATCAAGCTTGTGCAACATGATGAAGGTCATCATAAGCTAAATACTAGCCAAGGCATCTCTAAGATCCACTACTTGGTCATAAAAGGAGTACAATTGGCATATATGTACAGAGCACCTACCAACAATAATAATGTTTTAGTGAAGTTTCTGGATTTAATCTATAAAATGAGCCTTGTGTCTAGAATGAACATTCCTACAAAACCACAGGCTGCTGTAGCCACAGAAAGCCAAGTCTACTTTTCCCTTAGGGACTTAGAAGCATCCCTTAATGTCCTTGATGTTCTGGAGCTGTCATCACACAGGTGGGGAATCCATTTAAAACTATCCCTTGCAGCTGCTGGGTCAATTACTTTTAATGAGCTTGCATACTTATTCAGAGTAAAGGGGCAGGATCTCTGATTTCTCTGAAAAATCTCAGACAACACAACTGATTAGTTGCTTACCCCTCCACCACCTCCTCCTTCTTAATTTTTTTTTCAAACCACAGCTGCTGCCACTAGCTCTTTACAGTGCTATTGCTATTCACTGATATAGAAACAGCTTCTCCATGTGTCAGAATCCTTTTCCTGTTGTCTCCATTCATATAAGTGCTTATTTAGTGTTTGAATGTATGAATGATTAGATGAATTGGTGAATGAATGAATGAATGAATCTTCTAGACAAATCAGGCTGAAATTACTTCTCTATCACATTTCTGGTTTTTCTGCAGGACAAGACTATTGGGCTTATAGAGTACAGTATACTTCATTTTATTACATTTTGCTTTTTTGTACTTTGAAGATACAGTACTTTTTTTACAAATTTAAAGTTTGTGGCAACCCTGTGCTGAGTAAGTCTGTTAGCACCATTTTTCCAATAGCATGTGATCACATTATGTCTCTGTGTCGCATTTTGATAATTCTTACAGTATTTCATAGTTTTTCATTATTATTGTATCTGTTATGGTGATTTGTGATCAGTGATCTTTGATATTACTATTGTAATTGTTTGAGGGTGCCACCAACTACACCCATATAAGAGAGCAAACTTAATAAATGTTGTATGTTCTGACTGCTCCACTAGCCTTAGTTGATAAAGCAGGGTTTAAAGTGATTGACTTAATTTTGAAAGAAGTTCTATTATAGGTTAAATGCTATCAAACAGCATTATATGCTGCAGAGACCCTTCATGAAAGAAAGAGTCAATCAATGAGGCAAACTTCACCATTGTCTTATTTTAAGAAATTACCACAGTCAACCCATCCTTGAGCAACCACAATTCTGATCAGTCAACAGCTGTCCACATTGAGACAAGAACTTTCACCAGCAAAAAGATTATAACTTACTGAAGTGTCAGATGATGGTAGCATTTCTTAGCAATAAAGTATTTTTATTAAAGGTATGTACATAATTTTTAGCCATAATAATATTCATACTTAATAGACTACAGTATAGTATAAATATAATGCTTGAATGAACTAGGAAACCAAAAGCTTCACGTGACTGACTTTATTGAGATATTTATTTTATTGCAGTGATCTGGAACCAAATATCTCTGAAGTATGTCTGTAAGTGTGAAGAAATTTAATATTAAATACAAATATAAGACATATTTCATGAAAATATTTTGCAACAAATCTTATGAATTTGGAGGAATTGAATGATAAAAATATTTTCTCCTGAGGCAAGTGAGAAATCTAAACCCTTTCATTTTTATCCCTCTTCTCGGAGTGACTGTCCATATGACCTCAGACAAGTCACCTAATCTCCTTAAGGCTCATTTTCCTTGTTTACAAGAAAAAATAGTATTTGTACTACTTAGAACAAAAGGTATCTAGATGACATAATGGGTGGAAGATTGGACCTGGAATTAGGAAGACATGAGTTCAAATCTAACCTAATTTACTAGTTGTGTAACCCTAGAAAAGTCATTTGACCTGTTTCTTCAACAATAAAATGGAAGTTAAAGCATGTTTCCTCAAAGAGGTAAGGTTTGGGGGGAAGAAATGATAGTAATATTGTAGTGGAGATCAAATGAAATATTTGTAAAGCATTCACCATAGCTCCTGATGCCCAGTAGGCACTTGGTTCTTTCTTTTACTTCCTTCCATCAGAGGGTTATTTCAAGGACAGTACATTGCAAGCTTATAAAATCTAAAGCAGAGTAAGCTACTGATATTAACTTGGGGCTTCCTTTATGTAATCTACTCCTCCCTTCCCATCACCCTCACCCTCTACCAAGGTAATGGCCTCCAAAAAGAAGGGTAACTTTGTTCTCAGGACATTGCACTTCAAATAAATCTGGATTTTCTTGTTAACTACTTTCTTTTTTAAAAAGGTTTAGGATTCCTTTGAAATAGGCCAGCCAGCTCTCTCTCTCTTTTTCCTTTTTTTAAGAAGCCAAGTCTCTCTTGAAAAATTTAAAACCTAACTTGAACATAAAATAATTTAAATAAATATTGAACTTTAGTTTCTTAGCAATGTGAAGCTTAAATCCTGAATTTAGCTGCTTGTAGAAGCTCTGATAAAAGGCTTAGTGAGAAAGAAATTTTAGCCTAATCTCTAAATGAAGATTTTGCATTATCTATAAGTTCTAATTCTCTCTTCTCCCTTTTTTGTCATCACTGTATAATCAAAAGTATAGCCATATTAGTTTCAAATTGGCTTCACAGGGTGAAGGGGGATATACTTTCATTTCTCATGGCTTTGTGTGTTCTCTTTTATTATTGCTTTAAAATATAATGTTATTCTATCACATTATGTAACTTTAACTACTTGGAACTGATCCCTTCAACTGCCCAGGTCTCAAGAATTGCACGTATCCACTTTTACCAACCCAGCACTGGATAGACCTGGGCACATGGTTTGCCTCATTCTTGTGAGCTGTAGTTATTGATCACTTTCCCAAAACAAATTGAAGTTTTTGCGAGCACAAAATTATGCTAGTGATAATTAAGATCTGTCAGGTTAATGTTAAAGTTTCAGGAATAATACTGGCAATACTGGTATTTGCTTTTGGAGGCCTACCTTCCTAGCCTCAAACAGAGGAAACTCGTCATCAGTAGGCTAGTTGTTTGGTGGTGAATTCTTTGGCCATAGGTATCTATGAAACAGGAAAGTAAAAATTGGCCTTTAACCCTAAGCAACTGTCTCATGCTTCTGCAATTACTGTGAGAGAGTGGCTGTAAAGAGGTCTTAAAATTAAGCTCTAAATAGTAAAGTAGTTGTTAGATTCTCTCTTTAGGAAGAAGCTTGTCCAATGCCAATGAGGTAGTATACTACCAGAATGACTCTACTTTTATGTAATCTCCCCTATTAGAATCCAAGCTCCTTGTAGGCAAAGATTTTTTACTTTGTTTTTCTTTGTACCCAGAGCTTGTTACAGTTCCTGGGACATAATGAATAGCTGTTTATTGATTGTTGGAGCAATGGAATCCTATTCATCTTGACATTCTCACTCTAGGGAGAACTGAAAAACAACGAGAAGTTACAACTAAATGGCATAATAGGTCAAATGTTCTGAAAACGAAAATGAAGGAGGTTTGCATTGTTGATTTTATTAGGAGAACAAGGGTACTAAGTAATAATCATTTCATGAGGTCATCTAAAATTGCTTTGTTTGAGGCTGGCATTTGAAAAAATATCATCAACCAACAGGCATTTAAGTGCCCACTAGGTATAAGGCTCTGTGTTAGACCCTAGAAAAAAAAAGCCAAAAATGAAACAGGCTCTGCCCTGAAGAGAATTCCATTCTATCAGGGAAGAAATAACATGGACTTTTTTTGTAAAAGGAAAATGTGCACAAAAAATACACAGTCCTTTTGAGAAAAGGTAACAGCTTGGGAATTCAAAGGAGACCTCATGTAGAAAATGTTTGAACCGAACTTGGAAGGGATTCTAAGAGGCAGTGGTAAGGCAGAAGTATACATTTGCTCTGAAAATATGTGTATATACAAATCAGCTGCATGTGTTCAACCAAATCAGTGACTTGGTAGAATAAAGATAATTTCAACATTAAATAATATAAAACTAAAGCAATAAATTGAGAATTATGATATGCAATTGAAATAACTGAAATCTGCTCTTTTAAATGAGTCATTAACACCAAAAAATGGAATGCAGTAAATGGATGGAAGATTGAATATCAATACAAATTACAATAATTTTCTAAAGAAGCTAAACCAACATAAAGAGGGTGCCTTAATAAGGAGACAAAGAAGCATGCCCTAGAAAATAAAGAATGCCTTAGAAGTCAGGAAGATTTAGGTTCTAATGCTGTTTTTGACATATTCTAGTCACCCTTCTTGGTGCCCAAGACAACTTTCTTAAGTTACAAATTAGAAGATAATAAACTGAAATGATAGAATTCTTTAATGTTAGCCTTTTCTATGCTTATAAAATCAAATTTCATTAGTATCACTGACAAAAAGAAAAAATCTTAGCCCAAAATCATGGCCTCTTTTTACCAATTAGTAAGTTATAGAATCCAAGGGCAGCAGTGGATGAGAATATAAGCTCATTTTTAATATTTTAATTTTCCCAGTTACATGTGAAGACATTTTTAGCATTCTTTTATTTAAAAGATTTTGAGTTCCAAATTTTATATCTCCCTCCCTCATCTCACCCTCCCCCCGCCAAGGTGAACATAATACCATATTAGACGTGATGTGAAAGAAGACACAGACCCAAGGTGGGGGGGGGGGGAACATGAGGGATACAGAAAGTGAAAAACATGCTTCAATTTGCATTCAGACTCCATCAGTGCTTTCTCTGAGTATAGATTGCATTTTTCATCATGAGTCCTTTGGAACTCTCCAAGATCATTGTATTACTATGAATAGTCAAGTCATTCACATTTGATCATCATACAATAGTACTATCACTGTGTACAATCTTCTACTTCTGGCTATTTCACTTTGGATCAATTCATTTGAGTCTTTCCAGGTTTTTCCTAAAATCAGCCTGCTCATCCTTTCTTATGCCATAGCAATATTGCATTACAATCATCTACCACATCTTGTTCACTCATTCTCAGATGATGGGCATCTCCTTAATTTTCAATTCATTGCCACTACATAAAAGGACAAATAGGTCCTTTCCCCTTTTTTTTTTCAAAAAATCTCTTTGGGATACAGAGCTAGTAGAGGTATTGCAGTATAAAAGAGTATGCACAGTTGTATAGCCCTTTGGGTTTAATTCCAAATTGTTCTCCAAAATGATTGGATCTAGCAACTCATTTATAAAACCACACAAAGGGCCAAGGTAGAATTCTATGAACAGCATTACCTACCTAAAGCACAATAAGTAATAGTAGAGGAAAAAAATACTTAAAGAAACTTGACTAAAGACCTAACTTAGCAAAGTTATACCGGGCACAAAATCATGAAACTGGAAGGACAAGGAACAGATGAAGAAAAATGGAAGAATCATTAAAATACTTTCATATAACAAATAATTTTCATAACAAGAATAGTAGAGCCTCCACATTTAGATAATTTCACAGTACCATATGTGTTTCATGAAGAAGTGGAAATGTCACTGGAGAAAACAAAGATGGGAAGAGCAGCTAGACTAAACTAAATGTTTCACATGGAGATTTGTGATAGAGCTAACAATTTTAATGATTGTTACCAAAGGTATAGTTAGATTGTATCATCACTTCAAAAAAGATCAGCAGAGAACATCTCAGTGAGACTACAATGTGTATGCTTTCTTTAATATCAATATGAAATATTATAGAAACACTTCAAGGCAGTCAGGTCACTATCCAAGCTGATGCATGTTGACTTAGAAAGCTACAAATTAACATATTTATTATATTTTTATTTACTTTGATAAACATTCTCCAGTTACTTTTTACTCAGGTTTTGCAGAGCTTTTTACTCAGCAGTTTTGCAGGCTTCTTGGGCCTCATTTGAATACCTCTGTACTACACATACATCAAGTACATCCTTGATGGAGGCATGATACAAAGACAGGTTGTCAAAAACAACTCCACTGGGACAACTAGATTGCTCATTGTGTAGAGTGCCAGCCTTGAGTCAGGAAGACCTGAGTTCAAATCCAGCCTCAGACACTTAATTACCTAGCTGTGTGACCTTGGGCAGGTCACTTAACACCATTGCCTTGACAAAAAAAATCAATACTCCACAGTAGACTATAGTTTTACAGTCACACAATTGACTGATAGAATGCAAGATTCCACTTATATATTATATATATGAAATTAAATAAGACTCTTTTAAGGATTTAAAGTAAAAATAGCTTCAGTTAACATTCATAACTATTATCAAGCTAGGCATAAAACAAAAATGGTCAATGCTCATTTAAAATGTTCCTAGTCATCTTGGAGGAGATCCAGTACTAACTAGAGAAAGAAAAAAGAGAAAATCTTTATTAATGATGAACTTCTCCAGATATTCCTCTTTATGAGACAGCATTGCACTAATTACATCAAGCCCTGGAGCATTACAAGGCCTTCTAAGTGAGATCTATAATCATTAGAGAAAGTTTAGCCTAACTTTACAAATAAGTAAATGAAGAATGCATACTGTCTAGAAATGCAATTGAACTATACAAACCATGGAGCATCAGGACATAGATCTTCATTAAGCTTTGACAGATGTTGCAAATGAACAGTGATGAGTAGGTCCATAACTGAAAAGAAGAGCAGAGTGAACTGCCTTTGAAAAATTATGAAACTCTCTTCTGACTCTAGACTTGTCTTTGAGATAACTATCTATCTTTGTTAATACCAAGATTCTTCCAGTAATTTTGGAAGGCTCTTATGGAATGATGCAAACTCCAAAAGACTAAGATTAGACTCACCTAATGGTTAGTAGAGGAGAACCTGGAAGTGATAAGCAGGAGGCAAACCATTACAAATGAGACTTTAAAAATAAAAGTAGCTTAAAAGATGTCATAAAATCATTATATGGCTTAGGAATATGGATAGGGTGTGTTGGAGGGGGGGGTAAAGGCCTGGTCATAAAATAAGAGCAAAATATAACCAATGAATAGTCTGCATGTTCACTATAAACCATTCATAAATTAAAGACCTCCAGTCTATCAAGTGGATTCCTGACATGAGAATGATTTGTACAAATTGAACAGTTAAAAAATTTTTCAGCAGTTCTGAAAAGTGAATAAATAACTAAAATTTGGTCTTTGCCCCAGAGATCTCACATCTAAATATATATATATATATATATATATATATATATATATATATATATCACCAAAAGGTGAAAGATAAAGAAGTTCCTACACAAAAAAAAAAAATATATATATATATATATATCCCTACTTTTTATTAGAGCAAGGATCTAGAAAATCTGATAGAATATAGAGAAACAAAGAATGTCATTAATTAACATGAAGAAAAGTAAGTTAAATAAGGAAAACAATATACAGAATGACTACACTGTTAATGAAAAAAAAAATCAAAATTAATGGTAATTACAATAATCAATGTGAACTACCAAAAAAAAAGAAAAGAAATTCAGAAATGCACATCTCACCTTTTGCCAAAGTAGGGAACTATGGAGGTGAAATACTGCATATATAATGTTAGACTTGCTTAACATGATAATTATTTTTTCATATATATATATATATATATATAGAGAGAGAGAGAGAGAGAGAGAGAGAGAGATCTAGAGATCCATATACTTAAGGAAGATAGATGATTGGTAGATCTTTCTACATACTATATTTTATAATTAAAGGGTGGTTCTCAGGGAGAGGGAGATAATTTTTTGCAAATGAGGGTGATATAGAAATTAAACAACATTTTTAATAGCCATTTTTATTCAATAAATATTTATTGGTGCTTACTATATACTAAGTACTATGCTAGGGGCTGGGGATACAATAACGAATAGGATTTAGTCCTAGCCCACAATGAAGATCAAAGGAGATCAAAGATTTGAATTACAATATGAAGCAGTAAGTGAGGAGAGGTGCAAAGTACCATAGGAATCTGAGGAAACAGTACTCACTTCTGACTAGGGAAATTCAGGAAGATATCATGCAAGCCGATCTCATTTAAACTGACTCTTCAAGGATGGGTAGAATTTCAACATATGAAGAAGAATTGTTAAAAAAAAATTTAAGGAAAGAAAATAGAACAATTGGAAAGAAGAACATTTTGCCCTTCTCGATTTTTAGCTACTTTACTTTCATTATTAAGCAAGATAATAAGGAAGATTACTTAAGATAATGTGAAATACATTTCAAATTCTACACTATATTAATGCTAGCTATTACTTCTAGAATTTTCAAAAATGTTTATTAATGATTGAGATGTGGAACAGATTTACTAAAGAATGAATACATGAATAATAGGAAAATTAGACCAGTTTTCCCCCTTCTTTGCCTTGACCCTTAAAAGTGTCCTCAAAGAAATATTTCTTTAAATTTGTCCTTAAGAATATATGTGAAAGAAACAGAGACAAAGATAATCAAGTAATGCATAAGTGATATTTTTTCAGTACTTATTTTCCCTTCAAGTTTTGGTATTATAACCTTTGTATCTTTAGTTCAGGAGAAGGAAGTTGTCTCAACCCCAAATCATTGGGGATTTTTCCCAGTAACTTTTCAGGTTTAGGTATAGCCATAGAAACAGTAGGGCTGCATAATCTGTTGAATACAAATAGAAGGGAGATTGGAATAAGGAAGAGGGAAGAAGGAAAAACACTAGAGAAAATTAGAACCTGGAGTCCCTGCTTTCTAATTAACAATCTCCTTTCCCAGATCAGTATTTAAAGGAAAGTCCCACCCATGTTTTGGTCTATTCTTGACTCCAATCATGTTCTTTTTTGCCACTCATCTTTCACCTACACAGACACGCTTTCCTTTCTTTCAACATCTCTTTCTCATAATTATGGAATCATGAACCATGTTCAAATCAACTCTGCCATTGTCCCTCAGTGCAATATATCAAACTACTCTTCTGGCATCATCTTTCCTGTCATTTTTGGTAGCAAAGTGCTCCACCTAGTCACCACTTGATTTTATGTGATTGATGTCTTCCCCATTAATATATAAGCTTGTTTTTAATTTTTACATTTTTATTTCTAACACTTCACATAGAACTCAGAACATAGTTAACACTTAATAAATGCTTTGTTCGTTCATTCAGTTCTTCCCTTACTTCACATCCAGTTAGTGGTAGCTCCACCTTTAAGTTATTCTTTTGTTTACTCTGGCAAAGATCAAACATGTGTCTTTTCATTAATTTTTAAAAACAAATACTTTATCTAATATCTTGGTTTTATTTAATATTGCTATTATTTCCCAATGATCTCCTCAACAATAAGATATGGCCAATATAAACAGGTACTGTACTAGATAGCAGCAATAAGAAAAAAATAAAGAAGAGAAAAATATAAGATAGAAAGGAGAGGAGGAATTTTTAGAGAAAAGCATGTTTTAAAGTTCCTTAAATATATGAGGGAAGAGAATAGAAATATAAAGGAAGCAAAAACATATGAGTAAAAATAGTGATAACAAATCTCCCCAGTGACTTCATATTTTCAAAAACTGAGCGAAAAAGAACATTCAACCAAGCTATGTCAGTGTTATTTCTGTCAATTTGCACAGTATTAACAGTGGCAGATAGCAATGACATTACCTGAAAATGACTTGCCAGGAATTCAGAATTTTATGGACTTTGGAGTATGATTTATGAGGCTCACACCTACCTTCTTTTTGCTTCTTGATGTAACTTGATGAGTTGTTCTTTGCTATTTTTGCTCAAAATTGATTTTTCCTTCTTTTTTTATCCTTTCTCTTTTTTTCTATATTTAAGATTCTGATGGGTTTCATCTCCATGCATACATCCTGCTCCAATGTTCTCTCCTCTCCCCAGACTCTCAATCATTAAAAAGTCTCTACATTTCTTCATGAGATATTTATCTTTTTTGCCTGATTCACTACAGAAAAATTACTCAATTCCCTAAAGTTCTCTACTTCTTTTTTATAAAAACTTTTCATGAAATAAAATACATTCATGATTCATGTATTTTTAGATAAAAGCCAAGTGAAATTTACTAATCCATATTCCAGATAAATTAACTGCATATTCATGAACTATAGGCTGATTAAGATCTGATCCACATATGAAACAATAGTCTAAACTTCTGGAAAAGATTTTTTAAAGTATTTAATTTGTATTTGTCTTGGCATTTTTATTTCAAACAATACCATATGAACTCATTTTAAATTTAAGTATCACTTTTCCTTTGTGAAAAAATTAATAAAATGCTGCCTGAACATGAGAGTGATGCTAGACCTTTATTTATATCTGGGCCCTATGTTTTTATGAAATCAACCACTTGATTCGGTTAAAACAATTCAAAAAATGAGGTTATTTCATTGTTTTGGTCAATTTAAAGTGACTGAAAAAAATGGTTAAACTGGCTGACTCTCAGAATAGTCAATGTGATAGTCTTGAGATACAACTATAACCAAAGAGGCAATCTGACACTTTAATTGCATCAATTTCTCATGGATTTCACATATTTGAACTGTAGTTTTGAGGCTAGGCAACATTTTCCTCCACAATCATAAAACATTTCATCAGCTCAATCAAAACTTCAGGTGACCTGATTGATATGGTTATTTTGCTACATCTGACTAATATTACAAATTTTGAGTTGTAGTTTTCTTCAAAAGTTTAGTTCAATCAAAACTTCTGTTATTCCTGCCAATTTTTGGTTTTTATCACCTTCAATAGAAATTGGAGTTTTTAGGAATAGCTTTTCATCATAATTTTCTATATTGCTGATTATGTTTTGGAAAAATGAGGGGGTAGAACAGAAAATTTCCATTCTGTAGGCTATTTAAAGTACAATCTTTATTATATGGGAATACTTCCCTAATTTGATAGATTAACAATTAGAGACTACACTAGATTCATATTTATTTTTACCTAATCTATAAATTAATGGGCTGATAAACAAACTACTACTAGTAAAAAGGTTTATTGGTGTGAGATGTTATAAAATCACAGATGTTATAAAATGCCCCCAAAGTAATTTTTGAAAAATATTTTTATGTTTTAGCTAAAATAAGCACCCCAAAGATCTCAAATAGGCAACACTCTGGGAATCTAAAAAATATTGTCATCCCCTGAGTGTTGACTATTCAATTAATAAAAATATATTCCTGTGTACTTCCAAGCCATTTCCTGGTATTGAAATAAGATACAGTCCCTAGACTAAGAAATATTAGCCGAGTTGTCACATCCCATTTTTTTATTTCAGCACTGCCTAGATAATCCCTCAAATGCATACATAGGGCAAATGAGTTGTGTTTTATCTTTCATGGCCACCTATGATTCCCAGTCCTTTAGTAGGGGAGAGATGTAGCAAATTTCAGTAATGTCACATTTCAGTTTTATTATGAATTAAATGGTTAAAGAATGGTGGGGGGGGAAGGACTGCATTAAAGAGGAAACAAAAAAAAAAGAATATTAACTGGGATAGGGCAAGGGGAGAGGGAAGGGGATGTTGGAAGGAGGGAAGTCCAACTATTTACTTTGGGAAGGTCTACTGCTAATATAATTAACAATATTACATGGAGGCTGGATGTCAATCACTCAATTGAAAGGAGAGAAAAGGGGCCACAGAACTCTAATATTTTGGGCCCTCTTTTACTACACACACACACACACACACACACACACACACACACACACACACCCATTTCCTTCTCTTTAGTGTCCTTATATCTTGCTGGGATTGCTAATCTTTCCCAAGAATCAATTGCTGAATTTTATTCTATGTGTATTTTTCTAAATATCTTCAATCTGTGGCCATGTGTTCAGGCTACTCTAGAACCTTAATCTAGTTAGCATCAGTTGAAAAGTAGTTCAATAATTCTATCTTCAGACCCAGTCAAATCTGTGTTCTTTATCACTGCCTCCTATGACCTTTCTCTCCCTTCAAGGTATAACCAGAAAGGAGTCAGTCCACTAAAATTTAATAAGAGTCTGCTGTGCGCCAGGCACTATACTAAGCTCTGGGGGATACAGAGAAAGAAAAAAATAATAATCTTTGTTTTCAAGGAACTATTTCAAGTGGAATAGACATGTTAACAGTTTTATAAAAATAAGATATAGGGATAAATTGTAAGAAATCTCAGAAAGAAGGGATTAAGATTAAGGAAGACTGGAGAAGACTTCTTCCCAAAGATAGAACTTGAGCTGGAACTTAAAGGAAACAGGGAAGCTAAGAACACAGCATTTATTTGATACATGATATTTTAATAAATATATTTAAACCCATTATTCATTTATAAAGTTGTCTATGTTGGAAAACATTCTAATTCCACAATTCACAAAGGAAAATTTTCAAACAAATCCCTTGATAAGATGTTGTAGAGGAAAATTTATATTTTTAAAAGGGGGGAAACATATTTATAATTAGAGCTATCCAAAAAAGGAAAGTGTTTCTAGAAGTAAGGGATTCTTCCTCCTAAAACTCTGCAAGTAAAACCTGGGTGACTTCTTGTAGAGAATGTTAAGATTTTTGCTCACTATATTTCAATGCTGTGTTTCTACTGAAACATTTTTTGTAATCAACAAAAAATGCAAATGGGGGATAGTATGTATTCTGTAGATCTTAAATCAATTGTGTGATTATCAGAAAATCAATCAATTACTTCTTCTGTACTTACTATATTTTAAGCTCTAGAGACAAAGAGAGAAAAACAAAACAATCCTGCCTATAAATTGTGGGGGAGAAGCTTTTCAGAAAGAGAACATTTGCAGCTGGGGGCATCAGAAAAGATTTTTAAGTAGTAAGTGGTAGCATTCAGGCAGAATTTTGAGAAAACAAGGAATCCTAAGTGCAACAAAGTGCATTCAAAGTTATGAGGGAAGCCTATATTCAAAACTATTGAGATGAGAAATGGAAAGTTTAGAGTAAGGAACAGGAGGAACTGTGTGGACAGAAGACTTCAGGCGGTAATATGAGATTAGGTTGGGAAGGTAAATTGGAGCCAGGATCTCAAAAGTTTGTGACTATGAAAATTTTGTGTGTCATTCTATTTCATCAAGGAAACCCTCAATATCCTTGTAGATCATTTTGTTCAATGTGTTGTTAAATATTGTTATAATGGGATTCTTATTCAGAGATTATAATTGGACATATGTTGCAGCCTAACTTGCATCCATCATGCATTTCCTCAAATCAAACATACAACTGATAGATTTATGGAGCACTATTTTTGCATTTTCATTACATGTTTTGGCATGAGGTAGATATAAATTTATCAAGGCAACAAAATTTCTCTACTTCATGAATCCTTAGTCCATTGTATAGAGAATAAGCTTGTGTTATTAAATAGAGAGAGAGAGACACAGAAATGACTGATTAATTTTATGAAAAATGTTAAACCCTCACTAATCAGAATTAGTCAGTTTCATCAGAAATGAGTTTTCGTTCGTTCCAGATGTTTATTCAACTTTATTCAGATAAATTGAAACTTTATACAGTATCTGAATTATAATTTAAGTATTTATATGATTAATGCTCCCACACATTTTTAGAAAATGAAATGCCACATTTCAACTCATCTAGACTAATGAAATATCATCAATAAATTAAACACTGATGTGTTTGTAAGCATGCTCATAATATTAAGTGAATTTGTGTGCAATATTAATGTTATCAGAAGGATGTAAATAATCAGAAATAGTAAAAGATGGGCCTTTCCAACAAACCCATGGCAGCCAACAATATCATCTGGGTGTCTGTTTATTATTTTGTGAATTTCTTTAATAAATCATATTCAAAGAATATGATCCTGTTAAGATGCTGCCAAAGGGATTACTTTATTCAACAACTCATTTCTTCATTAAGAATTCTATCATGGCCCATAGGATATGAGGCTAGCTTTTTTCCATAAATGTTTTACATTTTCCATTTTAAAAGAGTGACTAAAGTAATTGATCTTGTTTAGAAATAGTAACTCCATAAAAGAATACAGTGAACATTTACTATGATCTAAGCTAAGTGCATTACCTTTGTCCAGCTTGCCATTAATATTCATGAAATGTTTGCACTTTTTATTTTCCCTATAGCATTTAATTTCAGCTGCACTCTTCTAGCAAATGTGGCTGAATAGAAAGCCTGAAGGACTATTTTATGAAATACATTGAAGTATTAATTTTTAAGGTAGTTAAAAATGATTGATGAAAAAGTTAACAACATTTCTTGACAGATCACTTCCTAAGACATGTCATATGCATACATTTTAACAGGTCTTTATAGAGTTAAGTAGGATACACAAATCATTGTGCAATCTGACACTGTGACCCCTTTCAAGTTGCAGATAAGGTAATACGTACAGGTAGGATTTATACCATGTCAAATTAGGCATTTAAACAAGAAAAATTCAATCAATATTCTTTGATTCAATTTTAAGCACCTACAATATTACTGTATCAAAGTTGTGTCAAGATATTAGTAAAGTAATTAAAAAGAAAAAGTCCCTATCTTCAAGAAGCTTACATTCTGTTAGTAGAGATGCAAAATAATGAGATAAAATATGTATACATAATAACATGATGATGATGCTTTTCCCTTTGTTCTCAAAGAAAACCAGGAAGGACATCAAGGGAAGTGGTGCCTTGACAAGCACATAAATTGGATTTGAATGAGAGGGTGCTGTACTAAATCACCAACCTCTGTTTCTTCTCCAGAGTCATCTGGGTCCAGTGGCTAGATATGAATCAGGAAAACTGGAGATAGCCTTGGATATGGGGCAATCAGGGTTAAGTGACTTGCCCAAGTTCATATAACTAATAATTGTCAAGTGTCAGAGGCTGGATTCCACCTCCCATACTCCTTACTTCAAGACCAATGCTCTATCCACTGTGCCACCTACTTGCTCTTATATAAGATTATAGAGAACTTTAACAATTAAGGGAACCTAATATTTCTCATATCAAGCAATATATGTAATAAGCCTTGAAGGACTCTTGAAGTAGAGATGAAGTCTAAAAGGTAGAGGTGAAGGGGGTATGTATTACAGATATGGGTTTCAACAATGAGGTGAAGAGATGAAGTACTGATTCCAAGGGTCAATGCACTTCAACTACAACCAACCATATGTATCAAACACATAACCTGAAGGTACTATGAAGCCTACAACATTCTTGAATATGACCAAAACCAGATTAAAATATAATGGTAAATAACAAAATTAATTAATAAAAATATATAAACAGGATTTTTCTAAGTCAATATATGACCCTCAGGGTTCCTTTTGTGTGAGTTAGTGGTTACATTCCTTTTTGTATTTGACACCACTGGTCTACAACATAAATAATCTCATTATGCCTAACTAACTTATAAAATAAAATAAAAGCAACAACTGACTTTTGCTGAATAAATTGGTTTTGATGTCATGGAAACTTTTCTTTTCTAATGAAAAGATATGCCAGATTATTTTGATTAAATTCTAGTTAAAGCTAATACTATTTGTACCAGCCTCCTTCTAGGAAAAAAAATGTCCTGAGTACATCACAGCCAAATTCCACTATGGTTTTGGGAAATGCTCCTGTCTAATTAGTCCAACTCTTAGCAATGTCTGTAATGTAGTAGTAGGCATTTGATGAAAACCTTGTGGCTGACTGGTCATGGTAACATTATTTCATTTTCTATAATGTATTGTTTTCTTAAAAATAATGACATTAGGTAAATCCTGCCTAAAAAACCCTCTTTGTTCCAAACACATTGCTGCGATTTCCTCATCAGGAGTTCTTTACCTATAAAGTCTCAAAATTTATTCAGTTTCTCCCTCTATTCAGTTGTTTCTTATAATAACCTTCTCGGGGTCTATGGTACACAATTGCAGCAATGTCCAAAAGTCTAGCTTTGTAGCAAAGTGGGATAACCCCATTTAACAGTGGCAAGAACTAGATTTAGACCAAGAGGAACTCTGGACTCCAAATTCATGTTCCGTTCTCTCCTATCTCTCAAGTCTTTCCATCTCATTTCTCAAGCTACCTCTGCCCAACCTTTCTGAGCATGCTGGGTACAAATTTTGTCCCTGCTACTTAAGAAACACATGACTACCCTATTAATAACTTTATTTTCCTGGGTTTCAGTTTTTTTTTATAAAGTGGAAATTACAATAATGGCACTATCTGTCTTACAGAATTGTTATGTAGGTCAGCTGAGGTCATAGTTATCAAACACTTTTGAAGACCTAAAAGTGCTACATTAACTGTCACTAAAGGAAGAAAGAATAGATATAAATCAGGATTCTAGTAAAAAATCCCCTCAGCTCTGGAACACTGCTCTTTAGTACATACCATCACAGACTAAAACCAAGGTGAAAACATTCAGAGGTAAGCCCAGTATCCAATTAAATAGGATATGCTAGGATGAATATCTGAGAATTTATAATCATTTCATAATAATCAGTTCCCTATAAAATGTACAATGTAATGAAATATAAAGAGGGAAAAATTGAAAATAACCATAAATGTGATGTAGTGAATTGTAGACATGAAGAAAGGCTTTTAGAGGAGCACAAAGTTGCAGTTGCTTATTTCAGTTCAACTGGCCCATTTGATCACCATCATGTGTCTTAGGCACTCTCCTATGGGAAACAAAAGAAGACCCAATTCCTGTCTTCAGTAAACTTGAAATCTATTAAGAGAATAAAATGATAACCAAGCAGTTGGAGGTTAAACAGAATATAATAAACTTCATAGGGGAACTACAAGTACTAAGGAGCTTCAGAAGGGAAGATGTATGCTTCAGAATATGAGGAAAGACTTTGTGCTATGGATCAGATTTGATGGATCATATTTATCCCTTAAAGCCAATATAGCTCAGTTTGTAAGGTGATATTTGGACTAGATAGTTGGACTTGATAGATGAGTAGAATTTTGAAAAAGGGAGAAATAGGGAAATGTATTAAACATGGATAAAGATTCCATGGTAGAGAAAACAAATATTTTCAACAACAGATGTACCCATGTTGGAAGTAATGGAATTATAATTACATAGATATTTTAGGGGATCATGATGATAAGAGCTTAGATTTTACTCAGGAAGCATTTAGCATGACATTCTAAAGGCAATTAGTGAGCAGTATTAAAAAAATTCCTCCAATGAAGAACAATTCCAAAGCATGATCTATGAAAAATTAATATTAACAACTGTATTTATTTAAGGTTCTAATGTTTACAAAGCACTTTATGTTTTCTAATTTGGTCTCAAAATAGCCCTTTGAGGTTGATTCTGTTATCTCTCTTACAAATGGAGAATTAAGACTAAAAGAGGTAAAGAGACTGGTTCAGGGTCATACAGTTAAGTGAGTGAAACTGGGTTTGAAGTCAGATTTTTTTTTTAATCCAAGTGCCACAAGCTGCCCAATGCATTAACCAGTTGCATGGAGGTAACCTGGTCTCTGCAAGCTCCTACATACAGCTAGTGAGTATCTGAGGTAGAATTTAAATTCATGAAGATGAGTCTTTCTGATTCCAGGCACAACGCACTATACATGGAACCACCTTGATAAGTCAACAAGAGTCTCAGACTAAGCCCATTTGGTCCTTATTTGGGTTCTGATTAGTTCAAAGTGAATGTAAAGGGTAATTGTTTCTATTTTGGCCAGAAAAACTGAGCCCTGCCCTCCTAGAAAGACTTTTTTTTGGATTATGCAAAAGAGACTCTGCTTGCTTTTCTTTCTTACCTGACTTAATAACTTAGAATCTCTGAGGGTCTTACCTTCCCAGCTTAATTTTTTTAAGTAGTCATTTTTGGCCTCTTTTCCTTCATATCTCTCTTACCTAATCTTGGTCACTGAATGGGCATTGCCTCAGTCAAACTATTACTTGGGAACCTAACTTTAAAAGACCAGGGTTTCCCCCTGTATCAGGGCTATCTCCAGTCTTCTTAATCCATATCTGACCCCTGGACCCAAATGACTCTAGAAGAGAAAGTGAAACTAGTGACTTTGCACAGCTCTCCTTCACTTAAATCCAATTCACTTGTATGTCATGGCATCACCTCTGATGTCATGGAATTCTTTGAGAATGACACATTCTAAGGAGGCTAAAAAGCCTTCAAATAGGGATCTGATAGCAAATCCTGTATTTGTCATCTAAAGATCAATCATTAAATTTTGAAAGTCTCATCACCAGAAGGTTGACTGTAGGGTAATGATTTGTGGGTGGGGGAAAGGGAAGGGAAAGAAGGGTACCACAACAATTCATTAGAGTGGTCTACTAAGCAGCTATGTGACACTGTGCTAGATATCATGTCAGAAAGACCTGGGTTCAAATCCTAAGTCATTTCCTGACTGTGTGACCTTGGGCAAATCATTTGATCTTTGTATCTGTGAAATAGAAATAATTATAGTATCTACCTCCCAGGAAGTAAGTTTTTTGCAATATATGTATGTGTGTATGTGTATATGTATATGTGTATATATATATATATATATATATATATATATATATATATATATATATAGTCTAGCAATAAAGCTATAAAGGAAGTTTTGATGTGCATTAAAGGAGAGAGTATCTACACTGTTAAAATTAAAGATATTTACAGAATTGAAGTATTAAAAAATACTCAGTGTTAACAATTCAACCCAGTCAATTACTATTAAGCACTTCAGTGGGGCAGGCTCCTATGATAGGCATTGTGGATGATATGAAAGTGAGAGGAAATATTCACAGCATGATGAATCAACAGACAGATGGTTAAATGAGGCTAAAGAAGAGTTCTAACAATAAGGAAATCTCATTGATTTTTTTGAGTAATCTTAGTGGGAATATGAGGAAGTATGCTCAAAACTGAAAACAGATCTATCATTATAATTCTGTATTTTTATAATTGAAAAATGTTGCTTCTCAGAATGTACCCAAAATGGCATACTGTCATATTAAATGCCATAATTATCTACAGGAAATCACCTAATTAACTTGTTTCTTTGTGACTATCTGGGAATGGTCCAGGAGCCTTGCCTGGCAGTAAAAATAAATACCATCTTACCTCTACCAAGCTAAAGAAAATAAAAAATTCCATGAGTTCATCAGATACACAGGTTGTTAAAAAAAGTTCTAAGAACTTTTCTTCAATCATTTTGAAAGAGAAAGACAACAAACAAATTCCCCTTGGGTCAAGGGTTTGTTTATTTTTCTTAGCTCAGGAAGAATTTATACTTCCTTTAGTCCTTTTTTTAAAATTGACAGGGGAATTAATTTGAATGCCTCTACATAGTTCCCTACACTGGAGCAGAACCCATCTGAACCATGCAGGTTTCCACAGTGGAATTGAAACTTATCTCAGATCACAATCAACTTGGCCTAATCCTCAGAATGAAAATTCGTACACCATCCCTTATTAATGCAATCCATTAACTTACAATGCTTCTCACTGAGGTGCTGATCCTAAAATCCCTCTGGGTACCATTTAAACCTGTCCCCTCCTGCTTCTACAGATAGAAAGGGAGAATAGTTGCTCAGCAACAAGCCTTTATACACTTGAAATCACCCCTCATTTCTCTAAATACCTTAGTTACATTTTCTAGGCTCAATAATTCCAATTATTTTGACCCTGCCAACCTCTTAATCATTTTCATTGCTCTTCCCTGTACTCTCCAGCTTCTCCTCTTCATTATCTACTAACATTGCATGACACTGAACTGGGCATCTCACTTAAGTTTTAAAGTCCCAAGTTGGATGGTATTCTTTAATAAAGGCTTATTGAATAGCAAAAATATTAGGAAGACCCACTCCATTTGATTTCTACTGCTGACCTTATAGCACCCCATCCAATAAAATTCATTTGAGCTATTTGTGCCTCTTAGAAAAAGTTGATTTTTTCTACAGACACAGAAATGAGTTATCAGTGCATTAAGTAATTAACTCAATTTAGGATACTTTATCTGAATGTATCACTTGAACTTTTAGAATACCTCAGGGAAATGGGCCTTGTACTCTAAACACTATTTGAGATATTGCCCATTTGAAATAAATGGGTCAAAAACAAACATGGTCCAGATTTTTGATGCTGTTGACTTTTGCCAACTATTTCCCAGTGTGAAAATTTTCATGGAGTTTATAAGAGAAAAATTTATTAATATCATTTCTTATCACAAAAATATATTATTTCCATCATTATTTTATCCAAATATTAGACCTCATCCAATATCTACAGCATTTATATTATAAACTGTAAAGGACAAGAAAAAAATCTTTTAGCTCTGCTCAAGGAGGACCAGTCATAGTGTGGCAGATTCTAGTTCAATATACAGAGAACTTTCTAACTAGAAGTGTAACTGTAGAGCAGATTACCTCATGTAATAAATTTTTGGTCAGTGAAGATGTTGAAGAAGTAGTTAAATGACCACTTATAGGATGCTAGAGATGGCATTATTCTAGAGGTAGACTGAACTGTGGCCTTCCTCATTTTGTATTATATAATTTAACATCTATTTATACAGAAATATGTATGTATGTATGTATGTATGTATGTATGTATGTATGTGTATATATATGTAGAAAGAGAGAGATGTCAAAAAGTCTTCCTGATATTATGGGTCATTCTTTACTGCCAATGGTATCACTTTTTGTTCTCCATGATTCCCACTTCTCTTCCATCAGTAGAGCCCAAGGATAAGCTCACTGTCTCTTTTTGGTTCTTCAGGCTGATGTAAATGAAAATGTTGAAATTGCAGTCAGAAGAGTCCTATGGTCAAATCCTGTCTCTTATGCACCTTGAACAAGTCTGTTAACTTCTCTCTAAGTTTCAATTTCCTCATTTATGGAATTGGGATTAGAAGAGAATTTACTTTATGTGGTTACTATGAGGATCAAATGAAATAATGTTTAAAAACTTTAAAACCCTATCTAAATGTTAGCTATTGTTATCACTGTTAATGGAAGTATAGACTTGTATATACAGATATAGAGAACTGACCCTGCATACATCTTTATTCTCTCTCTTGCTAAATCCATTCTCTCAGTTTTGGCATTCAGGTTTAAGGAACCCATCCATAAGGACTGAAGGACAGGTGAAACTCTAGATTCCTAGCTATGGGTAGATATTGGTAGTCAAATATGCTGGGTACATGAAGCTGTTCTTCTCAAATATCCTTATTCAGCCTTAATTCCAGTTGCAATGGGTCAGAGGCTTGCCCCATTTCCCTTCATTCTCTGTACAACATTCTGCTCCCTCACTAATTCCACCTTCATTTCAGATCTCCAAGAACTTCACTATCCATCTCAATTGTTATTGATCTATGATCACCATCTGATCATTTTATCTTATCTTATCTTATTTTATTTTACTTTATTTGATTTTCATTTCAATTTAGTCCTCTGATTTCATATTATTAGGAACCCCAGTGAAGAAAAGAAAACTCTCTCTCTCTCTCTCTCTCTCTCTCTCTCTCTCTCTCTCTCTCTCTCTCTCTCTCTAACTTTTCTTGCCCTAGATAGCTTCCTAACCATTGAGGAGTTAGTTTGTTCAGGAATGCACAGTCAGTATGTGTCACTAAAAGGATTTGAACCCAGGCAGGCCTAACTGAGGTTGACTCTCTGTCCCCCACTTAGGGCTGCTTCACATCACTACATTTCTATTAATGCAGCGTCTTTAGCATTTTTGGCTGCCTACCCTTATGCTGACTACTATTGAGCTTTCAATTCACTAACCACCATCCTCTGTCTCCCATTCCTGCTTGAGACTTTTCCACATGACCTCTCATCTAATCACATTGCTTGAATTCTATACTTGCACAGTTTATTTTTAAATATGTGTCACATTTATCCTTGTTAAATTTCATCCTATTAGATTCACCCCACCATTCCCATCTGCCAAAGCATTTGTGAATCCTGATTTTCATTCAGTTTATTTTCTATTTCTCCCAGGTTGGTAAGTTAGACATTTATGTCTTATCTCAAATCAGTGGAAAACATATTGAGCACAATAGCAACAAGGACAGACCCCTGCAGCTCTCCTCTAGAGGATTTTTCTCACAGTTGATATCCATCTATCAGTAGTCTTTGGAGTTAGATCTTCACCTAACATCCACCGAATTGTATTATCATCCAAACCACATCTCTCCATCTTGGCCACAAGGCTTTCAAATTCTTAGTGAAATCTAGGAATAATAAATCTATAAGATATAGCTACAGCATTCCTTTGGACCCAGGCCTCCTCTCCCATTCTGGAGATTTCCTCTTTTGTTTGTTTTCCAAGAGATCTTAATGACTCTAGCCCCTGAAAGTCCTCTCTCAATTTCTGAGTCATTATGCTTTTCCCATCCTTTGGTTTGTTTTCTTTTTTTTTTTTTGCAAGACAAATGGGGTTAAGTGGCTTGCCCAAGGCCACACAACTAGATAATTATTAAGTGTCTGAGACCGGATTTGAACCCAGGTACTCCTGACTCCAAGGCCAGTACTTTATCCACTACACCACCTAGCTACCCCCCATCCTTTGTTTTACCTAAAAAAATTCACAATATGGCAGATTTGATTTCACCATCCAGTGCCCTATACTCACTTCCCAATTGGACTTGGAATAAAGTACTGGGCTTGGTATCCAGAAGACCTGATTTGAATTCAGTCTCAGTCACCAGTTGTATGGCCTTGAGCAAGTCACTTAATCTCTTTTTGCTTCAGTTTCCTTCATTCCAAAATAGAACTAATAATATCACCTCATAGGATTATTAAGAATATCAAATAAGATATTTGTAAAATGCTTAGCACAGTTTCAGATACACAGTAGGCACTATATAAATGCTTATTCCCTTGTACATTCTATCTAGAAGTCCTTTTACCTGAATCTGATTCTATTTTCTTTTCCTTTTTCCACACTATATTCACTAAAATTTCTTTAAGATTTACAATTCTGACAAGACACTAGTGTCATAGATAAAAAGCTAGACTTAGAGCAGGAGTTCCTAGGTTAAGACCCAACCTGACATTGGTTGTAACAATCACAAAGTCTCAGTTTCCTCAACTATAAAATGAGGGAGTTGGACCAGATAGTCTCTGAAGTTCCTTCCAGCTCTAAATCTACCTCTCTGACACCAAGTTCACTGTCATAGCAATATAAAAATTGTCTATGGTCTGTGAAAAACTAACCTCTTTCCCTGACAAAAATTATCTTTTGGGGTCTTATATTTAAGGAGTCAGAGTTTACATCCCATCCCAAAGGGAATAACTAGTTAAAACTGGCATTTCTAGGTCCTAGTAAGAGAAAAGGTTCCACAATGACGGAGAAATAATTTTTAAGGAATCTCAAAATCTAAAAATAAAACAATTCTTGGTATAAGAAATGCTTCCAAGTTGATTACTCTATAGCTTTTAATATTACTGATAGATCCTCCATGTATCACTATACTTCCAAACATCCTCTTGAATATTTTTCCACCTTCCCATCTTTCTTCTGACTGTTCCTTCTCAGTGTAATTTGATATATCATCATGCATATTCCATCCCCTACATTTGTGTTCCCCAAAGTCATTTCCTTGGCCCTCTCTTCAATTCCCTCCATACTCACTTTTGATGACATCACTGAACATGAGTTTAGTTATTTCTATGTAGGTGTCTAAATTTTTTATTGCCAGTCCTAAATCATCAGCTTCCTGCCAAAAATGTCCACCTGGCTATTTGCCATACCAAATTCAATATGCTCAAAAGAGAGACTATTTTCTTCCCTCTAAATGTACTCATCCTGCTATCTTTCTAGTCAGTCAAAAAGCAACCTTGGAATCATTCTTTCTTTCCTCTTCTTCATTGACTCCTTCACTCAGTCTAGTGAATTGTAAAGTCTTGTCAACTTTACTTCCACTTCTTTCACATTCATCTGTATTCACAGGACCACCATAGTTCAGGTTCTGGTCACTTTTAACTTGGACTTTTCAATAGACTCCTAAATGGTCTTCTGCCTTCCAACTTTTCCCTTTTCCAATCCATCCTCTGCATGGCTGCCACATTGATCTTTCTAAAATACAGGTCTAACCAAGTTGTTCCCTTGTAGAAGCATATTTGGCAGTTGTTAATTATCTTAAGAATAAAATATAAATGCCTCTATTTAATATTTCAGAGCTGTACAATCTATCTCCAGCTTACCCCTTCAGACATCTGCCTCTTTGCCTTTTCATTCCACTAATGTTAATTCCCCCTCAACTCTGTATCCTGGAATGCTTCAGACTTCATTTTACATACTACCTCTTACAAGAAACTCTCAATATCCCCTTAGTGAGTACATCAAGTGCTGTGCCTGCAGTCTGGAAGACTGGAATTCAAATCCAGCCTTAGACCTTGGGCAAATCACCTAGCCTCTTTCTGCCTCAGTTTCCTCGACTCTAAAATGGGGATAATAGCATCTATTTAAATCCCAGGATTATTATGAAAATAAAATGAGATGATATATATAAAATACTTAACACAGTACCTTGCATATACTTTCTTCTTCCTCTCCCTTGCCTTAACATTTTTATGCTTCTTCCTAATTACATATTCTAACGATATCTCAGTAAAAATATAATTTCATAGAAGTCAGTTTTGTTTTTGTCTTTGCAACCACCCTTCCCCCATCCCCCCCGCCATATCTAGTTCTTAGTAAATGTCTGTTGAATGGGATTGGATGCTTTGGGTTCTTCCAATTGTGGAAACTTTTTGGCCCTTTTACTTCTATTCCAGCAAATGATTGCTCCCCTATTTGTAGCAGTGCTTGAATTTGCAGGAAGTTACTGAAGCCAAGAGTGCTGTTCTCCATCTGTCTCTGGCACCAAAACTGAGATCCTTCTTTTGCATGCATAGCTCATCATTTTAAAACCCATATTGTTCTCCACCAGATTAAGCCACCAGAATCTTCAGCTGGTACAAGATTCAAGTGGACCCCTTAGGAATATCTCCTACATAGACTATAATTTTAACTCTTGCCAGTGAAAATCTGGAAAAAAATCTCTGGATTTAAGTGTACTTCTATCCAGAATGGATTACAGATGTCTTTTTTTAGCCCAACATAAGAAAAATAAGTTTAAGGTGTTTAAGACCCTATTAAATATTAAAAGAAAAATTGAATAAGTTAAAATTATTGCTCAATTATTGAATACTAGATTCTCCCCACAAAATACTTTTGTTTGATAGTGGAAAACAAGCAAGTTTTCTTTATTCACATAGATCTGTTAAAGTGCTTTTATTACTTCATTTGAATTACAATAGAGCAGAAACCTGACTTTAGATATTTGCCATGAATTTGTGTTGATTATATCAGTGATCATTGTCAAATTAGTAGATAATATGGACTTGTTAAAAAGGAGATCAGATCTTTATCTAATCTGTCTCTTTTACAGGTTTTTGGCTGCTTCCCTATCTGTAAAGCCTAAACTATTTAGAGTATCTGTATATCTTAATCATACAAGTCCACACATAATTCAATACATACCCATCTCTAATCACATTCCTCAGTCAGAATTAGATTCTAATTATTAAATAGCAGTAGTGAGAGCCTGTATTTGTCTCTTTTATGTTTTTAGTATCTTACAAGATAAATTTGTTTCTGCTCAATTGTATATTCTTAAATTTTTATTATTGTTCTGTTGTGTCTGACTCTTTGTGACTTCATTTTGGGACTTTTTTAGCAAAGATCCTAGAGTGGTTGGTCATTTCCTTCTCTAGCTCATTTTTACAGATGAAAAACTGAAGCAAAATAGTTTATGTCAAAATTTCAAAGCCATAAAAGGTACCATAAAAATGAAACTTTATCTAATTACACAGTGTGGAGTGCTAGACCTGCAGTCAAGAAGACCTGAGTTTGTGTCTGGCTACAGACACTTACTAATTGTATGACCTCAAGCAAGTCACTTAACTTCTGTCTAGCTCAGTTTCCTTAACTGTAAAATGGGGATAATAATAGCTTCTACCTCCCAGGGTTGTGAGGATGAAATGAGATGATAATTGTACATGCTTTGCACAGTGCCAAGCACACTAATAAAAGTTAGTTATTATTACTAATAGGTCTCAACTGAACTACAGTGTCTGATACCAAACTAAAAAAAATTTGAAAAAGAATAAAATTGAAATATTGTGACCATTTTTACCCTTCTACAAAAACTATGTGATCTGGAAGAATTGTTCTGGACACTTATTGACTTCTGGAGATAAAAGAAAAACAACTATAAAAGTTAAATATTTAGCAAAGTGTTAATTCTAGGAGTCAGTAAGTAGTATATCTAACTACTTTTTTGTAAGGCAATGGGATTAAGTGACTTGTACAAAGTCACTCAGGTAATTATTAAGTGTCTGAGGCTAGATTCCAACATTAAGTACTTTTGAAGTAACTCCTCTTTCCTCGATGTTTTCTTTTTTTTTAAGGTTTTTGCAAGGCAATGGGGTTAAGTAGCTTGCCCAAGGCCACACAGCCAGGTAATTATTAAGTTTCTGAGACCAGATTTGAACCCAGGTACTCCTGACTCCAGGGCCGGTGCTTTATCCACTGCACCACCTAGCCGCCGCCCCTATGTTTTCAATCCAGACTTCATTTTCACATCTCTTTGAGGTGAAATTTAATCATAGTTCATATGAGTGGCCACATTTCTCTGAACTAATTAGCAGAAGACTTATAAGGCATACCTTGTTTTGGTGCACTTCTATTTACTGCATTCTCAAATATTCTGCAAATAGAAGATTTGTGGCAACCCTGAATGAAGCAACTCTATTGGTGCCATTTTCCCAACAGCAAATGTTCACATTATGTCTCTAAGTCACATTTTAGTAATTCGCTCAATATTTCAAATATTTTCATTATTATTATTATTATTATTATTAATTCTGTTTTGGTGATCCTTTAATAGCTTTGGGATGCCAACAACTGCACCCATATAAGATAGCAAAACATAATCAATTAATTTTGTGTGTGTGTTCTGACTTCCATCAGCCAACTATTCCCTATCTCTTTCCCTCTTCTTGGGCATCCCTATTCCTTGAAATACAGCAATATTGAAATTAGGTCAATTAATAACCCTATAATCAATGACTTCCAAGTGTTCAAGTGAAATGAAGAATAGTTCAATATAGCAAACTTCACTGCTGTCTTATTTTGAGAAATTATTACAGTCACCACAACATTCAGTATCCACCACCCTAATCAGTGAATAGTCATCAACATCAACACAAGCCCTTACCTACAAAAAGTTTACTACTCCCTAAAGACTCAGGGAATAGTTAGCATTTTTTAGAAATAAAAAATGTTTAATTAATATATGTACATTTTTGCCATAATACTATTGTACACTTAACTATTGTATAGTGTAAGCATAACTTTTATATAAACTGGGAAACCAAAAAATTCCTGTGACCTTGCTGTACTATAATAGTTTGGATTTGAACCTGCAATGTCTCAAAGGCAATAATCAAATTCTGTGAAGTAAATAAACAAACACTTAATAAAGAATGCACTGGATTAACAACACAAATGGACAATGCTCCAAGTTCCTTACACATTTTCTTCTACATAATTAGTGAACAGTAGGTAATATATTCAAATTTTTTAGACCAAAAGTAAAAGAGTCAGAACTAGATTCCAGGGCTCTTCATTTTCATTTTGTTTTTTTTCTCTTCTCATATTAATTGTACAAAAACCTAGGAGTCATGATGTAGTGGGAAGATTACTGAACTTGGCACATCAGATCTTGAGTTTTAGCCCTAGTTTTATTATCTGTGAGACATTGAACAAATCGGTTAATATCTCAGGGTCTCAGTAATGTTACCTATAAAAGAGAATTCAACAGGATGACTTACCAGCTGTAAACACATAATCCTATGAATTAGGTAATAGTATGATTGGAGGATCCCAGAGAAAAAATGTGTCCCCCCCCCGCCCAAAAAAAAAACCACTTTCACCAACCTCTCATGCCTGAACTTAATATTAAAAACTTCATTGAGGACTGTCCCCTATTAAGATGAAAATACCCTAGAAAGAGTAATGAATGAATGAAATAGTCAGAAAATCGTTGGTTTTACAAGTGTAGACTCCCACCATCCAATGGGCTATTAATTTACCCGCATCCCCCTCTCCTAATTCTTTAATTAATATTCCCTCTTATCTTCCATTTTTTCTGGAATCATATTTTTAACCTATGAATTTTGACTTTCTTATTTTATTAGTATGCTTTCTACTGTGACCCCAGTGATGACAAATCAATGAAATCTTCCTGATTGGGACCTCTATCCTCCTATAAAACAACTGAGCTTGATCCTCTCATGGTCATGACCTCCAGCTGAGGTAGTTGTTGTGAATGTAATCTTGCACCAGCTACTTAAAAGTAGTATAAATACATGGACTCTGGAGTCCTAGACCATCATGAACTCCTTCTTCCCAACTCAGTCTGGGACATTCAAGAAGCACATCATTGTATCCTTTTTATCCCCATTGCCTTGCAAAATCCTAAAAATAAACAAAACAAAAAACAAAGTAAAACTTCTTTTGTTAACTATTAAATGACTTAGGAGTGAGGTATTTCATCTTAACATCAAACCTGAACTAAATAAATGCTATCATTAGTCCCAACCTTAACAAGGAATCACAGAGAAGATAAGGAAGGGAAGGAATGGAGGCTGAAAAGGGAGCCAGGATGGCTTGAGCAATGAGGACAAAAGTACCTATTTCACAGCTGTGAATGGAGTTGGCATTCCAAGGCACTTTAGGAGATTCTCTATTTACTGAAAGGAAAAAGATGTCTCTGACTTGCTCAGTTCCTTGTATCTGCTCCACGGTTTTTTTGAGGGTTATTTTTATTGCCAACATGTATAACAGCCAAAAAACAAAAAGACAGTGACCTAGTTTCTGCTCTCCGAGTCAAAGCCCTATGATGTTGGACGCTGTATGTGCTTCTAGTGTAGCCTCTTAGATAAGTTCACAAGAATCTATGAGCCGGCAGCAATTCTTACCATTCTTTCTGATGTCCATGTCTTAAGCATACAGAACAACAGCATCAGTAGCTCAGAAAAGCATGGAATCTATACTTTGGAGAGTCTCCTACAATGTTTTTGAATTCTTATTTGCCTAGAGCTTGATTTCTTTAAGGACTTATTACATGCCTTTCAAGACTTTTGCTCTTGTAATGATTTGGATTCTTATACACCTCTAAAAAAATAAAGACTTTCACAGAAACTTTCTCTTTATCTGAGACTAGGTAAATTGTGGTTCTATTTGTAGGATAGCATATCTATTTCTGTGCTTGCCACTAGGTCAATATAATTGTTGATGTTTAGAATTATCAGAGGCTCATCAAAAGTTTATTTTCTTTCTTTTTAATGACAGTGGCATCTATTTCACCCTTTCATTGTGTCCACTTATTTTTCACTTCCAAATTCATTTCATAAATTAAAGTCTCTTTATTTCAAGGGAAAATTTAGCAAGAAATATGCCCACAACCTTGATTCCTTTCTTTTTCGACTCTGCTTGCATAGATTTTAAAATTCTTTACTTTTCATGTCAAAGGCTGAATACAATTGTCATGAATTTTAAAGAAGTGGTCCATGGTTTAGACAAAGAGAATAAAAGGGACAGTCCTGAGAGGACAAACTCAAAGGAAATCAAAGGATCACAGAGCTAGCATTGTAAAGGGCCCTAGAGGTCATAAAGCCAAACCTCTCATTTTAAAGAAGAAACTGAGTCCCCAAAAAGGTGAAGTGACAACCTAGTCCATGGAGGAAGGAAAGGGAATAAGTATTATTAAGTGACTACTATGAGGCCAGCACTGCTAGTCCATGTAGGAAGGAAAGAGAATAATTATTATTAAGTGACTACTATGAAGTCAGCACTGCTAAGTGCTAAACTGTTATTATTTTAGCTGATCCTTACAACAATCCTACTAAATTAGATGCTACTGTTAACCCCATTGTAAATTGTGAGAACTGAGCCTAATAGGGAGTAAATGGCTTGCTATGGTCACTAGAAAGTATCTGAGTCTGTGATTGAATTCAGATCTTCCCCTGGCAAACCCAGGCCTCTATCCATTGTGCCTTCTAGATGTCTCTTATGATAAGTAAAAAATAGCAGAACTAGAGTTTGAACCCAGGTGCAACTGCAAATCCTATTCTTTTTGCATTGTATTATGCAGCCTTCAATTTCATATGAGAATTTCTTGGAACCAATATGAAATTTTGGCCTTTCAGATTAGTAAGTATATTTTATTTTCCACAAAATTGCCAAAATGATTATCCTAGGTACAGGTGACCTTGTCATTCTCCTGGTAAGGAATGTTCAATGGTTTCCTATTGCCTCTGAAATAAAATACAAATTGCCCAGCTTAAGTATCTAGAATTCTAATCTGGTTCCAGCCTATATTTTCAGAGATATTTTACACAATTCCTTTTCATGAATTTGTTTCAGACAAACTAGCTTACTTACTGATCATGGAATTTTCTATTGCATTTCTTACTTTCATCTGTTTATACAGAATAATGCATATGTCAAGACATTTTCCCTTTACTTCGTTTTCCTGCAGAGATCAGCTCAGTTGCCATTTTCAACATGAAGTCTTTCATTATCTATCCCTATAATCATTAATGCTCTATCTCTGCTCAAATTTTATTGCATTTATCTGGTTCTATATTGTATGCACTCAGTGAAATCCAAAAGCTTTGGATATTTTTCAGGTTTATCTTTGTATCACTAGCACCTAACTAAGACACTGTTGTCTTGCATATATCAAATGTTTAATTAATGCTAGTTGAATTGAATTTTGCTTTGCATAATGTTTCATAAGAATAGATATGTTGTCTTCTTTCTGAAATGGGGATTTGCACATGCAAAGACCATCTTTGACAGTGTCTTTGAGTGGAAGAAGTCTAGAAGCCAGATGATGTGCAATAGAAGGATTTTGAGAGTGACTTTGTAGAATGTATATATATTGGGTAACTGGTTCTAGTCTACTCACCATGTGGTAAATCACAGCCTCTAGATTTACTACTTTTTTTTTAGTTTTTGCAAGGCAATGGAGTTAAGTGACTTGCTGAAGGTCACAAAGCTAGGTAATTTTTAAGTGTCTGCAGTCGCATTTGAACTCAGGTCCTCCTGACTCCAGGTCCGGTACTCTATCCACTGCACCACCTAACTACCCTCAATTTACTACTTCTTTGGTAGAAATGGAACTGGAGTTGCCTTCACAAAGCCAAAACCTCAGTCATTTTCCCCCTTGGCTATTCTGTTCATGATTGGACATCTTCACTGATAGAGTATGGTGAAATGCAATGCAAGACTACCATTTGATCCTATGGAAGAAAAATATCCTTAGTTCTTGGTCTCTACATTGATTCTTTTTTTCATTTTAGGGGAATGAATTGGAAGGTCCAACCTTATAGGTCAGGAAAGAGAGCATCTAAATATGCAGTCATTTCAACATCCTGTTTTTTTTTTTAACCAAGCTAGATGAGAAAATGAATCATCCAGCAGTCAAATTACATTTGAAACTAGTGCTACGAAAGAAGTAAGCTAAAGCTGAGCCTAGTTTTATCAGAAACTGAGTTAGAATAAGGGATAAGTTTTGTGTCCTCAAGGTACAAAAAGTAAATATCTCTTTATAAAAGCTAATTGATATAAGTAGACAAATGAAACTAGAATACTAATAACAGTTTGGGTTGGGGATACAGATTAAGGCTTAATGGTATTAGAAGAGAGACACCCCCAAACACTTAAAATAGTTAATTGATTCTACTGGAGTGAGTCAGAACATAGTTGTTACACTTCTGTTAATACGATTTATTTTTAGACTCTAGATTAAGCCAAAATAGATACCTGACCCATGTTAACAATCAGGCAAAAAATAATACTGCTTTCCTAGCAAATAGCATACTTGATGTTCCCCATATAGGACATTCTGTTTTTCATCTCTATGTTCTTGTTGATACAGTGCGCGCTGTACGTGCAATGTTCTCCCCTGCTTCACTTCTTATGACCAGATTCTAGCTTTCTTCAAGTTTTAATGGAACTACCTACCTCAAGAGGGCTATGCTGACTCCAGTAGCTGTTAATGTTCCATATCAATATCCAAACTAGTTAGTATTTATTTTGCATATTAGAATGTGGAGTAGTTGTATTTTCTTCTTGTTGTTAGTCATTCAGTCACATCCAACTCTTCATGACCCAGGAGATCATAACATGCCAATATCATCTAAGGGATTTTCTTGGCAAAGACAGTACAATGACTACTTGGCAAAGACATTTCCTTCTCCAATAGATTAAAGTAAACAGAGGTTGATTGACTTGCCTAGGATCACATAGCTAATAAATTACTGAGACCAGATTTGAACTTGGATCTTCTAAGCAAAGGCTCTAACCACTGAGACTCTTAATGATCATGGAATTTTCTTGGCAAGGAATCTGGAGAGGTTTGCCATTTCCTTCTCTCTAGTGGACTTGTTCTTTGACCAATTTCTTTTCACCCTGCTCTCCTCCCTCTCCTCTTATAGCTGATACAAAGACATTAAAGAGAAAATAACAGATGCGATATGATAAGAAGCTGTTACACTAATTATAAAAAGTAAATGTATGTTCTGTGCCAAATATAAAGGAAAAAATATTTCTCTGATTGAATTTTAAGAGGAACTTTGAAAAAGGCTATTAAAAGTCATACTACCGGGGCAGCCAGATGGTGTAGTGGATAAAGCACTGGCCCTAGAGTCAGGAGTACCTGGGTTCAAATCCGGTCTCAGACACTTAATAATTACCTAGCTTTGTGGACTTGTGCAAGCCACTTAACCCCGTTTGCCTTATAAAAAAACCTAAAAAAAATAAAATAAAATAAAAGTCATACTACCCAGAGTCTTTTAAATGTCCAAGGCTGCTGAACTTCAGATTGACAGAGTTCAAGAATTTGAGCCAGTCCAAGTTAGGAGCAGCCTCATGGAATGTGAGCACCAGGGGGATGGAATGGAGCTAATCTATCGTCTCCAGCAGGTGAAGAATTTGTCTGTTTAGGAGGGTTCAAATGAGAGTCAGCAATTGAACAGAAACACACATTTTGCAAACAAAGATACAGAGAAGCAAGCACTTGAGAGAAGCAGTAGCTTTAAGGATCATGTTTCCTGGAATCAAAATAAAATCTGACCATAAATTAATAGGAGAATTAGCCTTAGAGATAAAAAAATGAGCTATAGGAGGATTCCTTAAATTGCGTGAAAGCATTAAAGTCCTTCAGCACCATAAAGAATTGCTTTGACCACATGTTTTCCCTACATATAATCTCACTACCACATCCTAATTTTGTGCCCCTCCTTCCCAGAGTCTCTAGCTATTTATGGGATATTATGCCCCAGGTGTTTGGGGGAATGTTTTATGGGGAAAAAATGAAACAAGCATTTGTTAAGTGCCTATTGTGTACTACTAAGTGCTTCACAAATATTATCTTATTTGTTCCACACAAGCCTGGATAAGAAGGTGTTATTTTTATTCCTATTTTGCAGTTGAGGAAACTAAGGCAGATATGTTAATTGATTTACCTTGGATCCCATAACTAGTAAGCATTTAAGGCTAGATTTCTCGTGGTCAATGCAATTTAGCTGTGTATACCTATTATTCTTACCATGCTCTCTTAGCAAATGCTTTCTCTTTAAGTAAATTGTATCATCTGGTTAACTATTTTTTAGGGACAAAAAGGGTTGTTTAAGTATTGCTGTGGTTAGCAGAAATTAAGGGGAAGAGGGAGATCCAGGAAGAGGGAGATCCATGAAAGGATAAGCAATAAGGAAAAGTAGGAATCATGTTCCAAAAGGAAGACAAATCAGCTGGGTAACTTTTTTTTTTTTAGGTTTTTTGTTTGGTTTGTTTCAGTTTTTTTGCAAGGCAATGGAGTTAAGTGGCTTGCCCAAGGCCACACAACTAGGTAATTATTAAGTGTCTGAGGACGAATTTGAACTCGGTACTCCTGACTCCAGGGCTGGTGCTCTATCCACTGCACCACCTAGCCGCCCCTAGGTCACCTAACCGCCCCTTGGATAACTTTTAAGGGAAAGTCCATTAGTAAAAAATCTCTGAATTGTAAGAACTACAGATCCATAGAGCAGCTAACATTCTAGAACCTAACTTAGTCCATTGAAAGAAATACATATATTTGGTATTTATCTACTTCTGTACATGTTGTTTCCCACCAGAAGAACATAAGCTCTTTGAATGCAAAGGCTATTTTGTTTTTGTCTTTGTATCCCTATCACCTAAAATACCTGGCTCAGTGTAAATACTCAATAACTATTATTTAAGTTCAATCAATTCAAATAATGCTCTTAGGGATAAAAAAATTGCCCAAATGTTTCTGAAGACATATCACAAGTTACCTGAAGGCAGTGTTTTTAAAAAATTTGCTACAAAAATACCAAAATTATTTCAAAAAAGAAATACTTTGTTTTAAAGGGAAGGAAGGCAGAAGAAATTCTATTTATTCTAAGATATTTCACAAGAAAGGCAACTCCTGCAGGATAACATCAGACCTTAATGAGTAAGCATAGCTTTCTCCCAAAGATAAAGCATCAATTAATCAATCAACAAGGATAAACCATACATCTACTATATGCAAGTACTACAATAGAAATTCTGGACATACTTTTTAATGCTGCCTTTCATGTCAAGTTGGTTTTTCTTTTCGGTCTTTTAACTCAATAACCTTTCAGCCTCTCAAGATGTGTAACTGTGATGGAAGAGAGAGAAGGAAGATGAATATTGTCTAACTACTGAGCTCTGACTGATTACAGAAGAGCTTACATTGAAAACAAATAAAACAAAATCAAAAAAAGCCTGACAGATTAAGATGCAGAAAACATAGCTATGCCCATACTTTAAAGAACAACATGATCTAAATAAATCTCTCTGATTTTATTTTCCCCACAGAATGAAATAAGCTAAGGAATAAATATTGAAATTGAAAGAGGGAATAAAGCATGTGAATCCTGTACCATGTATTAAGAATGAAATGTTTCCTCGAAATATTCTGAGGTTGTTGCTCTATCCCCCAAGACTTAACACTGAGTGATCTGTCTAAATATTTTGGCAGTCCAGGTGATTGCAGAGAATAGAATCCTAGATTTGTAGTCAGGAAATCCCAAGTTCAAATCTAACCTCAAACAGTTGTTTAGCTTTTTGACTCTGTCCAAGTTACTTGTATCTCAGTATCACTTTTCTTATTTCCAAATGAAAACCATAATAGCATCTACTTCAAAGGGTTGGTTGTGAGGATCAAATGAGATATTACATGTAAAGCTGCAAACCTTAAAATGTTAGTTAATATTTTATATAGATTGATATAGTAATCAATTTGTAATCATTCAATCAACAAGTTTTTATCATTTTCTAAATATTATTAGGTCCTGTAGTGGATGGTTAACTATACAATTATAAAGAATTAAATAGTTCTTTTTACATCCTAATGAAAGAGATAAGGACTATAAATATAGAGACACAATAAATATAGTGAGGATAAATAAAAATAAAGAGAATAAATATGAAGTAATTAGAAAGGGCACTAACCTTATGTATTTTATGAATGCCCTTGTACTAAGTGAATTCTTAAATCCTGCCCCAATGTCTCCCCCAATAGCCACTACATTTAGATAGGTTAAAACTCCCTGTGGAGCAGCAACATTCTGAAAGGAAAACCCATGTTTTGTCTAATTTTGACAACAAAGATGGGAGTATATTTATTGGAAGAGGTAAACTTAAACAAGGGAAAAGCATTTTTTTAAAAAATTGATAATGGCTGTACCTTGAGAGATATTTCCAGGAGACCGTTAAATATCTGTAGCATGTACTATGGATGCCAATGCTTGTGAATTAAAAATGTGCAGTCAGAAGTAAAATTGCTGTTCTTGAAAAATGTCCTATATGACTTGACAGCTGGTTAGATGTTCCCTTGACAACTGCTCTGGTTAATCAAGGGTGTAAATGAAGCTGGGATTTCAGTGTTACACAATCTTCCTTGCAAAAGCTGGTTTTTAAAAAGCAAATTTTTCTCAGGTAGAGCAGCTAGCTTTCCTTTGTGATTTGTTAGTAAGTGGGCTTTGGCCTCTTCTCACTACCAAAAGGGGAAATTAGGTAAAAATAATCTCAGGCCAATCATCATGCCACCAAGATCAATAAAGAAGAGAAGGATTGTTTAGATACTTACTAAAGAACATGGGCCTATGGCACTAAAAAAGGATCCCTAACATCTATTTTTGTTTTACTTGTGAATAAATAACCATATTATTCTGAATGAAAATTATTTTTAAAGTAGAAACTTCAAGGTTGTGGTTATTTTGTCTTGACCTTTTTTACATTGTATTGACATTTAAATGTTGCAGATGCTAGTAGTCCATGACCCCAGAAATGTGGCTGTTGCTAATGGTATAAGAGAAGAACCATAAAGTATTTAAACAGAATTTACACAGTTGAGAATTTTCCTTTGCATAAGTCAGCTAGGAAAGCTATATACTCCCTCAGACATCTTCATCCATATTATTGCATGTGAAATCAGTTTAAAATATTTTACTATATTCTCCTTGTTATGAGCAGGGAGATAAAACAATCACACCATCAATTAGGTTGTAAGTTAAACTTCCCAATGACTCATAGGAGCCATCCAGTGCTGTGGCTAAACCATTCTCTTTGCTGTGTAACTTGACTGCCACCTGGTGACCATGACCATTTCTTCTCTGCCTTCCTCCTGCAGAACTGTCATAGAATAAAGGTAAAAACATTTGCTCAGAAAAGGAGATTATATCTGCTAACATTTGAATTTAAAATGTCTCCATCTTAATGCTGGTTTAAAAAGATCCCTTTTAATAACAGTTCCAAGGCTAACCTAATCCATTCCTAATGCCTATACCCACCAGTAATGTCAGAACAAGAGAGTTGTATTTGGTTAATTATTAAAATAGTTCATTATGTATTAGCAATTTGATAATCAGTCATTGAAAGATTAATTCCACTACTGAGCATATTGCAACTCATCATTTTAACAAACTTGGTGGAGAGGGGCATGAAGAAAGACAGGACATAAAGAGGATTTTTCTATAATGAGTTCTCATATATTGATATAAAACTGTTTGTAAATCCTTTGGTTATCCTTGTTCTTATCCAAACTCCACAACCAACATAATGACATTATTAATTATATAATAATCAAGCCCGTTGACAAATGAAATGAACATTTATGTTTTGCACCTGAATATAGTATGATCATCAGTCTTGTAGCTCATCCCCAACAAGCTGCATTTGCAACAACTGTTGTCATTGTTCCTGCCCTGCTTCAGAGCTATCCGGCTCCTGTAATTATGAGTGCTGAATGTGCTCTCCTGCAACTGGCCTAAGATAGCCCTTTAAATCATTCCATCTAGAAATGGAATGATGTCAATGAATTCTCCAATTTATGGATCTGATAAATCAAGTATGCATACTTTAGAGGTGGGGAGAAGAGAAATGGGAATAGTATGCTTCCTATCTCTGCCCTATCTTTCTCTAGAAGGAAAACTCACTCAACTTTATGAGTTTGAATGAGACCAAACATACACAATTCTATGCTAGTGATAGATTAAAGTGCCATTAGTAAAAAAATACATCTGACACCACAAAACCCAAAGAAATGAAACCTGCTACATTTAAAATAACCATTCTTTGCCATTTTGCTCTTTAAAAAAGTCAATCTCAGAGACTAGGGGAAAAATTTAGAAAAACAGCTCAGAAATTTTCAGATTTCTTGAAAAGAAAATCACTTACTTCTTTTCAAGTATGCACCTCTGTTATTGATACTTTAAAGTTATGCCATTATACCTGACATGCTTCAGAATAATCTCATTAATGGCATATATAAATGCTTTTATCTTTGCCACTGTGGGAACCCAGATGGAAAAATCTGCCCATTTGAAATGGCTGAAATGGGACTGCTGAAAGAAAAGAATTATTTAGAGCTGTTCAACCTCATTAGGATCATTTACTCTAACTCGAAAATGAGGAAGATAAATGAGCCTTTGACCAAGGAGAACCAATTCATTGTTTCTTATCCCTTACTCCCTTCTAAAGTTATCAAAGCAATGTCCTTCCTCTGAGAAGTTTAATAAGTTTACTTTCTAATAGGTTGTTATTGTTTCCATTCTTCTTTTCACAAATCAGAGGTAACTCTGAACTTATACTGTACTTTGAAATTGCACTGATTCTTTAGTTGAATTATAATTCCCCTGTTGGAGAGGGCTCTAATGACAGCACTCAGTTTAAATTTGAGCTTGGCAAGAAATGAGACACTCAAAAGCTATTGAACAGGTAATAAAAATAGGTTTACTTAGACTCAAGGCAACAAAGATATTCAACAAGGATATAATATCATTTAGCTTCTCTTATCTCCATATAGAAACAAGTCTGATCATCAGGGGAGGGTATGGTGATGGGCATGATAGCTTACATGCACTTTAGAACCATACTAGATCTGAGGAATCCAGTTGCCTGTGACTGGGATGTTTTATGCATGTAGGTGATCAGAAGCTGTATTAAAAAACATTTTTGCCTCTGGGCTAGGACGTATCTAAATAGCACAATGTTAAGGACTGACCTCCTCAGTGACTTTGAACTTCCATGGCTCCTTCAGCACGAAATATTTGTGATCAACTCTCTCTTGACTACAGACAATATAGCCAAAAATATAGGAGTAATTTCATTTATTTGTGTTATCTGTGCTTCATATAAAGCACAATTCTGGTAAAGAGTCATCTAGTCAAGTTAAATAATTACTAATATTTTTCACTATTAATACTGAATGATTTCTGTGTATCATGAATGAATAAATTAATGAAAATATATTTAGTGACCACTGTGCTCAACACAGATAATACAAGTAAAACAGTCAAAGTATATATTCTTTCAGTAGGAGCAGACACATCTGGGCTGAGGTGAGAGGGTTGAATTAACTGTAAAACTGATAGAAAAGCTCTGGGAATCTTAGAATGAAACATCAAAGCAAATAACAAGTGTCCAGTGATCCTTAAATCATACTTAAAAATGTAATTCTCAGAGGCAGCTAGGTGGCACAATAGAGCACCGACCCTGGAGTCAGGAGGGCCTGAGTTCAAATCTAGTCTCAGACACTTAATAATTACCTAGCTGTGTGATCTTGGGCAAGTCACTTAACCCAATTGCCTTGCAAAAAAAATGTAATTCTTTAGAAATATACTAGATAACTATGTGGACCATGACTCGAAAGAATGGATAGCCAAGTGAGCAAGAGAAATCTTTTTGGAAAGGTAGACCAAAAAAGAATTAAATTTTAAAAACTAATGAACAGGACTGGTTCCTGAGTAGGACTAGTTGAAAGACAGGAGAAGACAGGGAAATCTATTTGACTAACTCCATAGGGGATGGGGAGGGGTTGGGGGGAGGGTGATGATGGAAGGAAGAATTATTTAACCAGACAAAAGAAGAATAGAAAAGGGAACTAATAAGCAAAACTCTGAAGTAACAAATAAGACAGAGGATTAAGAGGTGAAAAGAAGAGTTAGTGGGGAAAATAGTCACCTTAAAAGAGACTGAGGAAAAATAACTGAAGAAACATATAACTGTAAACAGCAGAAGAAAAATATGTAACTTGAGAAAACCTAAAATTTGAGATGGAGGAAAAGATATGCTAAACTCTCATTATTTTAAAAATTAATGGATTAAATGATTCAATAATATGAAAAAGCAGTATCTTGGCCAAGAAAACAAAACTACACTCAGATGCTTACAGAAATGTAATTCTCACCAGTCATTTAAGGAAATAAGAATAATTGTGACCATTGTGAGTGATCTTAAAAGAACTCTTAAAGTCACTCAACTATGTTGATGGAATATCTCAAAACTTCCATATTTCAATGGATAAGTGGTCTCATTAATATGTAACTTTTATTGAAGGAAATCACAACCCCTCCACACCTCATAATTCTTATCCATATTCACAAGAGGTCTCTAGCTCTCTCAATTTATCATGTCATCAGTAGAGCATTTAGTGTGTCTTATTATTCTGTCTTGTTAAATGACCAACCTATGACCATGATGGTGAAATGTTATTAGCACAAAATACCAGAGAAATTAATCCTTCCACATTTGAAAATGTACTTTATTCACAACTTTTTACTATGTAGAAAGTCAATATCAGAAACAATGAAAAAACAGGAAAAAAAAGAAGTCGAGACCTCTGCACAAAGTATTTAACAAGTTCCTGGAACACTAATACATGCTTATTCCTCTTCCTTTCGTCTTCCTTCTGTAACACATCTTTGTAACTCTTTTCATATTTAATCAATTCTTAGCCTTAGTTTACTCATCTATAAAATTAATTTATAACTTTATAATTTATATGCTGATTTAGTTTGGTTCCTCCATAGCATGTCAACTCTCAGTTCATTATTTGATGTCTGTACAAAGATGACACTTTTAAAATACCAATCAATATTTTTCAGTGGTTTTGGAACTATGTAATTTTTAGTATCCTCTCAATGGAATATCTCAAAATCTATCCATTTGCTTAATCCTTATTCATTCTTATTAATCAAGAGATCTTGCTATCTTTAGGATCCTTTGACACAATCTGACGTCTTGTAGGTAGAGGTAGATGCTCACTTTTTTATTTCAGTTTCCTAATATTAGAAAATTATTCCTTATGTATGGATCCATAGTGGCACCAGGGCAGTTCAGGAAGGAGGGTACACAGCTGGCAAGCTGCCAGAGTAAAAAGAACACTATCTAAAGATAGACCTACAGATTTTCTCACCTTATCACCTGAACTTTATGTATCATTTCACAACTCCAGTCTTTCTTTCTATTATATATTTATCTTAGTGAACTCATAAACTTATAAGGGGTAAAAGCTAAAAGGGATCTTAAAGACTATCAAGTCCAACCTCTTCATTTCACAGGTGAATAAACTGTATATGGGAGAGGTTAAATGATATGCTCAGGATCACACATTTAATAAGTGATTGAAGCTGGTTTCATCTCAGGTATTCCCTGACTTCCAATCTAGAACTCTGATGGTGCCATTATCTTCTTCAGCAATTTGTAATTCCCAATTAAGGAATTCTTTGTACCCTCTCAAGTCACACATAGGATTATATACTTTTTTTCTCAAGGTCTATCTGGCCTGTTAACTTCCCCTATTCAGCACTATATAAACTAACAATCTAGTTTATGCAGAATGGTGTCACAGAAACTAGAACTCTGGGCAAGAGTGAAAAAGACATGTTCAAATTAAGCCTCAGACCTTTGCTAGCTATATGGTCCTGGACAAGGCACTTAACTTTTATTTGCCTCTATTTCTTGAACTGAAAAATAGAGCTAGCCCCTAAGGTTGTTAGGAGAATCAAATGAAACAATATTTGTAAAATATCTAATAATGCCTGGCTTAATAAATTCTTAATCCCCTCCTTTTCCACAATTAAAATTATCATTCACAGTAGGTTATAATGATTCTTTAGTACTTTCAGATTTAGAAAGGTCTTACCATACATCTCATTTTAACTTCACAGATGTCTTAAGATATAAGAACTATCATTATTGTCCTCACATAGAGGAATAAATAAAAAAATAGAAAGTTTTTGATTACCCCACAATAATACAACTAAAAAAGTTACAAGAAAAGGATAACCAATATACCATACTGCCACTTTTTTTCTTGGATGTATTATAACTAAATACAAAGGTATGAATCAAAAATTAAATTTTAAAACATTCCATAAAATGGGTGACCTGTCAAGAAGGAAGAAGGGAAGAAAATTCAAAGAATTCAAACTTAGACCTTCTTGACACCAAGCCCAGCTCTTTTATCAATATAACACAATACTGGAGATTAAGAATCACTTTCAGGAGGTGTTAGGAACAAATCTTAGAAATATGACAAGTAACATATTTCTTAAGAGACCAATCCTAGCCTTCTGTGATGTTTGACATTTTTTTTTTGCCAGTGAACTGAATTTAAGCATGTTTGGATTATTTATAGATGATTGCAACTCAGAAGGAGGTGTACTATCTAAATGTCAATCAAATTCAAAATGGCCTTTGATCAAACGGATCTGTTGTTAAAGACAATCAGAATAAAGTTTAGGAGGGACAAAATGAGAGCAATACTCCTGTGGAAGGAAAAAATGCACATGTAAGATGGAGGAAAGTTAACCTCAGAAATCTAGATGTTGTGATAAAGACAAATTCTTCCAAAATTAAGGTTATTTATAGTATTTATTTTATACATTTATATAGATCATACCAGCTAGCTTTTTCATATTTGGCAAGCACTGGAGGTCAGGAATGAGATGGATTAGTAGTCCTTTGTGCTATTTTTTCTTAAAATGTCTAAATAAATTGTTTAAAAAATACACATTATTAAATTTCTGCTAGGTTCCATCATTTGAAAAAACTGAAAAAATATTCAGTTATTTTGTAGACTATTTCTAGTCTTCATTAATTCCCTTAACATTTTATTCTTCTTTCTCTCTGAGTCTCAGTACCAATAGGCACATTAATGGCATACTTCCTAAGTAGTGATAACTATATCACAGTACAATCTCGATATTCAGAAATATTCAGTCTTTCATTTCTTATTCTATTTCTATTTCTCCCAAAGGCAAGAGTAAAAGGGGAAATTTCTACTCAGGGAGTTTAGCATTATTCAACACTGATGTTACTTGTCTAACAATCACCTTTTCAAGGAAGACCATATGCCAACCACCTTAACACTTACACTTTTATCTATACCCACTTACACATGTAAATTTGTAGAGTTTTATTTTTTTCTTTCAGTAAAATTTCAGGTGATGAAATCAGAGACAAGAAAAAAGGAAAAGAAAAACTGAAAGTTACAAAAGAAACATATCTTGTACTTGCCCTAAAAAAGTTTACATTTTCCCTTGAGAAACATCTTCCAGCATTATGTTCCAGGTAGATTTTCCTCATTTATGGAGAGATTATTATGAGTGATGTGATAAGAATTCCCCAATAGACAGTAAGCTCCTGAAGGGCAGACTGTTTTTTTGTTTTGTTTTGTGTTTAATCTTTCATCCCCAGAGTCTAGCAAAGTGTCTTGCCCATGGTAGCCATTGAATTAATTGTGTTGGATTGATTTTGTTGTTACTATGTGTTCCTGTAAATAATATAGGCAATAATGAAAGTCTTTGTTTTTACTTCTAGCTATATGTTGCCTTTTGGCAGTACTAGAGGGGATTGTATGATTGAAATGGCTGTATATGGAAATCCACCTATACAGAAGAAAGAGAAGAAATCATATCACTCTGCTCAGGTCAGCAAAAAAGACTATCTTGAAATATTACATTTGTTCTTGTTCAAAACTTTCCAAACAGTTACAGTTGTGTTATTTATTTTGTGAAGCTAATGGTCATTAATTATATTAAGTTGATGATCACATCATCATCATCATCAGGATAAATCAAGAATCTGGGATTTCATCTGGATGGAAACCCCTTCTTCTGACTCAGAACGATACTTCAGTAGATAATTTTTTAGAGATTTTTCTAAGGTTCAAGCAACTCACTTCATACTGTACAGTTGAAGAGGTATCAGTGATAGAATTTAAAATAAATCTTCCTAACTCTGTATACAGAGCTGCCAGGACATGTTTCATTAATTGATCACTTTTTTTTTAGTAATACTGCAGTACAAAATCACAGAAAATGTTTCTTTGATTCTACAGCTATATTTTATATGTTTGAGCACCATATTTATTTGGAATCACTGAATACATATTTTTTATATAATATATTATTTATCTTAATGATAATAACATTTACATAATACTTTAAGTTTCTAAATGTGCTTAGATTAAGAACTTCTCTGCAACAAAACTACTTATATCAATAAGTTAATTTTGAACATGTGAGTGTGGAGGGGAGAGAAAGAGACAGACACTAGAAACTCAGTCCTTTTGATGTTATAGACAAAATTGACCATAGGCTTATTTGACATAAACCTTTACAACAATTTATTGGAGCAAATTGAATCCTGGTTCATTTGATAAATATTGACTGTCGGTCATTATATTTTGAGAACCCATAGGAAAATGTTTCTGTACAATTGGTCCTTAAGAAAAATTTTCTGCAATCATTAAAAAGCTCATAAATTTATTTCCCCTTATCTTCTGTAGTCATTTCCATCAAACAATTGTTTTGCCAAGAATCTCAAAAATTCTCCAAATCACTGGAAAGCTTTTTATTCAAAGACTACTAACAATCTGCCACTAATAACAGCTCATTATAAAATGTCTCATATATTGAATCAATAAAAAACAATGAATTAAATAATTGAAAGTAATAAATTAATAAGATATTCTAACCTTAATATAATAATATCATAAATCAACAAATTAATATAAATATTTTATCTGATATTAAGTTTAAAATATCATATTAATTTATTACTTTCATTCAACATTCAACAAAACATTCAACAAAAACATTCAATGAAACATTCAACATTCAAACAAAACATTCAACAAAACAAAACATTAAATGATATTCAAAACAATCAATTCAGGAGAGAAAGCCTTTGGATGAAATGAAATGGCCACATAGGAAGTGAATTGGATGAAGACAATAAGTCATGCTATGGATTTTGAATGAAAGAACAAGCCAGTCTAATTTACTATTGTAATCTTAGGCTAGCCTAGTAGTAGAAACAGCTCCAATGAAGCCCTGAGAGAATATAGGCAAGTCTTCATCTCTTTTCTCCCCATCCCTCACAATATGAATATTTTGCACAATCCTTTCAATAACAGGTACTGATAGCAGTGTCAAAAAGCTAAGAACAAACTAGATCCAATAAATAAGAATATCTTTAAGAATCTCATTTAAGGGGGGCAGCTAGGTGGCGTAGTGGTTAGAGCATCAGCCCTGCAGTCAGGAGAACCTGAGTTTAAATGTGACCTCAGACACTTAATAATTGCCTAGTTATGTGACCTTTGGCAAGTCACTTAACCCCATTGCCTTAAATAAATTAAAAAGAAAAAGAAAAAGAAGAATCCCATACAAAGTAAAAGCTATACTATGCCTAAGGGAAAACTCATGAGTGCCACACAGAGAGTTGCAATGATCTTTCAGAAACAAGATAGTTGAGTATCCCATTATGATATGCGGTCTCTGTTTGAGCCCCCTTTCCCCTGGACTACCTATGTACTTGTGGAAAATTGTACCCCTAATTTGAAGGAGGGAATGTTTCGTACCAACCAACACTTTAGACTTCTTTTCTAAAATGAAACTAAAACTGCCTTGTTGTTAAACTTATAATCAGCAGTGAAACACACTAAAGTTCAAGCAGCTCACTTGATACTGTACAATTAAAGAGGTATCCGTGAGCAATAGCATTAGAAAGATATCTAATACCTCCTAGTTATCCATGGAATCCTAAAGTAAAAAGTAGCCAAACACCTCCCAGTGAACCATCCTACCCCTCAGAGTAGGACTTAGTAGAATGAGCCCCAAAGCTTATTCTACAATAATAAGGACTTTTTAATTAGAGAGTCCTAAAAAATGTTTTTGAAATTATTTTTGCGGGGTGGCTAGGTTGCGCAGTGGATAGAGCACCAGCCCTGGAGTCAGGAGTACCTCAGTTCAAATCCAGCCTCAGTCACTTAACAATTATCTAGCTGTGTGGTCTTGGACAAGCCACTTAACCCCATTTGCCTTGCAAAAACCTAAAAAAAAATTATTTTTGCAACTCCCTTATGGTAGGCATTTAAGAATTAAGTAAAGTTTTGTTATGTACTCTGTGTCTTTCAGAGACAATTAGAAGGATGGAGTGGATAAAGTTGATTTTACCTCAGACATTTACCGGATATGTGACTCTAGACAAGTCACTTAACTACTGTTTGTGTCAGTTTTCTCAACTATTTAAAACCAAGGTTGATAATAATAACAGCTACCCTCAGGATTGTTATGAAGATCAAATGAATATTTATAAAGTGTTTAGAAAATGCTTGGTATATAATAAATGCTTATTTTTTGCCCTTTCCTTTTCATAATCACAAAATATAAGTAATTCACTAATTAGGAACTATTTAAATTGTTTCATAAATTGATATGACATGGTATCGTTGTCATATTTGGCAAACACTAGGGGTCAGGAATGAGGCGTATAACTGAATCAATCAGTTTTGGTATTCTCAGTATAAATGAAACCCAAAGATATAAGATTACAGTTAAATGGAAGCATGGTTATCATTACTCTCCCTAGAGAAAGAAATAAAAGAGCCAGCAGAATTGGTTTCATTGTGTATCTAATAGTCACAGGAGAGATCATTTCATCATGGGATACTTGGTCATTGCAGTGCTCATTAAGAACATTTAGAAAAAAAGACCACTATGAAGATAATTTTAGCTCAAACAATTTTAAAATGATACTAGAAGAAAAATAATTCTAAGATGAAAAATAGAAAAGATCTGTAAAGACATATAACACACTCTTTTCTTCATCATTGATAGTAGATCTGCTACCATTACAGTCTAACATCAAAATACAAAATGTGTTGCTTGAAAAAAAGTTGGAAAGACTATTTGAATCAGACCAAGTACAGAAGGTTTATTACAAAGTAAAGACATCCTAAGACAAATCAGAACTGGCCTTTGAACTCTTCTTAGAAATTGTCTGTTTATAACAGCATTGTATTTAGTCTTTCTGAATTCATTTTGTCTCTCTCCAATCCTTTTTCCATACAGTTGCCAAAATAATCTTTCTAAAGGATAGGAAGTCATATTACTTTCCCTACTCAAAAATTTTTAATGAATATGTGTTGCCATTAGGATAAAAATACATACTTCTCCATTTGGCATTTAAAATACTTGACAAATTGCTTCTAGTCTATTTTTCCAGGTCAATTATATGTTACTTGTCCTCATATCTTCTACATTCTGACCAAACAATTTCTTACTACACTGATATGCTGTCTTCCAGATTTATAGCTTATTCAAGTTATGTCCATGTCTCAAATGTTCTCTCTTCTTATCTTTGCCTCTTAGAACCCTTAGGTACAGCTCAAGTACCTACAATGAACTTTTCCTGATTCTTTTAGTTATTAATACCCTCCCTCCATTAATTTATTTTTAATGTATTCCATATATACTTAACATTTTCCTGTTTTGTATATGTTTTCTCCCAAATAAAGGATGCTTAAGGATAAAGGTAGTTTTATTTTTGTCTTAATTTCACCTGCACTTAACGTAATGCCTACCACATGATAGGGACTTAATACTTACTGTTGTTATTGTTGAAGTGACTTTTCTGTTTTAACTGCTCTAACTTTGTTAACCTTCCTATGATCTGCCTTGTCCTCTGTTATCTACTCTGAGTCTCTCAAGTCAACTATCACCTAACTGATAATCACAAACTCACTTTGGCTGTTCTGTTTTGTCAAGTACTGATACAAAAGCTGATATAAAAGTTCCCAGAGCTCTATCTCATCAAATGGAAACAGAGCCGAGTAAAATTGTGATAAGGAAATTGTTTAAACTTCCCCCTATTGTCCCTCTTGCTCTATGCAAATAATAATTTCTTTACTTGTTAAAAAAAGGGCTAAAATACTACTGGTCTTATTCCCTTGGATCTTGAACATTTTAAGTTGCTTCAACTGTGACCAAAGGGATTTTACTACTTTTTTGTTATTAAATAATTATTAACAGCATGGTCATTCAACTGTTTTTCAAAAGATTTTGCATATCATAATATATTACTCCAAAATAACTAGAAAAAAGAAACTATGCATTTGATTTTAAAAGAAACTCAAAAGGGAAAAGGAGGAGCATCTAGGTAGTAGAATTGATAGAGTACTGGTCCTGGAGTTAGGGGGACCTGAGTTCAAATTTGGTCCCAGACACTTAATACTTGCTTAGCAGTGTGATCTTGGGCATTGCCCTACAAAAGCCAAAAAGAAGAAGGAGGAAGAGGAGGAAGAGAAGGTAGTATAGCATTCATTTTATATTATTTAACCTTATCAGATATGGAGGCCTTTTCCTTCAGTTATCTTTTACATTTTTCAGTATTCCAGTGAAATCCCCTTGATTGTCCATATCTGCTCTCTGTGGTTTTATCTAGTAAGATGATATTTGTATTGCAGACTACGTTCTCTATAGCCTAATTCATAAGACATTATTAGAAAACACTTATTTGAAAGACCTGTCTCCTTTAGAATGATGTTACACTCAAAAGGCAGTCCTTGGCTAATTGAGATTCTAGGGATAGAGCCAGTCAACCGTTTTAATGGTTATCTATCTGTATCATTAATGACATCAGCTTTTTTTTAGGCATTCCCATGCCCTTCCCCAAGGTTCTAGCTAAGCTTGGACTTCCAGGTCAAGAAGAAATACAAGACCTATCTATCCTCATATTCTGAAGGTTGCTTGTTTTGTTTTGTTTTTAACAGAAGTCTTAACTATATCACACGTATCCCTATAAGCACACTCCCAGATCTGCCTGACATTGACAGGAAAGGAGGATCTGCTTCCTTTCTGTATTATTTTTGTGCTAAAACAGCATACTTGTCAAGGTAGTGAGGTATTGCTGTTCTAAGTGTTTTATAAATACATAGTAAAACAAAAATTTCTAGGTGAAAGTGAAGTAGTAGCCTTGTGCTTGCTGAATCTACACTTTCATGTTTAATTCTAAGATGCCTTGAGTAATGAATCTTATCTTAAATGATAAAAGAGCTCAGTTAATAATTTATTAGAAGAGCTTAAAATGACTGACATAGAAGGGATTGTTTCACTCATGTTATTTATATTCCTGGTACCTAACATTTAGTAGGCTCTTAGCATCTTAACTAATCAATATTGATTAAAAGAATATTGGTGGAGGAAAGAAAATAGAACCATTGTAGTTTGAATGATCTCACTAGAAAGACTGTTTATCCATACCTTCCCACAACCCAATGTAAATCCATGCTATTTCAATCTCCAGAGCCCAGCATTTTAAATAAACAAAGTGCTTTTCTCACAACAAGCTTGTGAGATAAGTAAAGTATATCTTTCCATTTCAATCCAAATGGATTCAATAAGCATTTTATTAAGCACACATTGATCCAAGGGTCATGAAGAGTCAGGCACAATTGAACAGCAACAACTTGGTGCAAGCCATCACACTAGGTCCTGGGAATACATAAATGACAAAAATAAAAAGTACCTGCCCTCAAGGAAGTTATGTTCTGGGGGATAAAACAAATAGCTGGTATTT